>NW_005842722.1:616626-649880 GCF_000455745.1 Alligator sinensis
ATAAATCTTACACAACGTGTATTTCTGTGAAACTCTGGCAAAAGGGGAGACTGAATTGTCTATAACCTACTGAGAATGCAGAGCAGTTACCATAGTGCAAATGTTTCAAATATAAGTTTTGCCAGTACTTTTGCTTGGTGTTGATTCATTTTATTTGAGAATTGCTAGCCAAAGGACAAAAGCTCTCTACTCACACAGGCAGATGCAACTCCATTAATTTCAATGAAATTGTGTCAGCTCATGCCAGTAGTAAATTTGGCTCAATATCTTTAATACTTAACTTTTAATTTAAGTATATCATTTAACTGAACTGCTCAACAGTTGTGTGTTTTGACTCTGAAAACTGACTAGTATGATGGAATTCCAAGTTTATCTTTCAATTGCTTTTACATTAAACTTGCCAAGTTTACAAATGTTTTTGCTTTTGGTATTTTTTGTTTGTATCTGTACCAGTCCTGCAAATTCATCTGGAATCTGAAAGCTGAGCTGTCTGTTTTGGACATCCCCACCAGTAACAGATTTGTAATTGTGACTATTACGCGTGAGCGCAAAAAATATTAATAATAAAAAAAGTAACCTTCTTCCATAGTATGCTAGAGCTAATGCAGCCCAAAGAGGTTAAAATGGTGGGGAAAAAGTGGGAAAATATTTCGGTCAACAGACAGACTGACACAGAGCACACATAGGAAGTAGATCTGAGTAAGAATATGCCATTTTTAGAGAGACTTTCTGATCATGATCATACTCTGAGCACAAAGCTGAACTTAAAAAATAAAAATTTGGTGGTAAGAATTTCATTCTGAATGCATTATTAAACAAATGTCTATTGAAGCCATATGGTAAAGCAAAGTTACTTTGCCTATATCTTTACAAATCCTGTTGAACAAAAAGTGGAGAGTCCTTCATTTATTTTCCATGTATAAGCCCCAGGAAGTGAAGCACTCTAATTTACAAACGTAAATTAAAAATCTTAAGAAAGTGAATTAAAAAGCATATCACTCTACCTCCACCAGAACATCACTTTATTGTTTATCTGTCATCAACAATGTAAAACTCTACTAGATATTCTATCCTGGTTTTAAAAAGGTAAAGATTACATTGGATTAGCTATGTATTACAAAAGAAACTACAGCAATCACAGTAGAATGAGATTGGAGGGACAATTTTGAAGTACAAAAAAGTGTACACTGCAAGCAGAGGGAAGTGCACATTAAATCAAATGCCTGTTAGATTCATTACTTTTAAATGCACAGTGACAATCTGAGAAACTGTACATGATAGAATCACAGAAGTGACTTTAAAATAACCAAAATTACTTTTTGTATTTGACCATCCAACTCAGATAATCATTGAATGTTTGACGTTTTCAGTGTTTTTGGAAAATTTCTTGTTTATCAAACAAAAAATTTAAATTGTTAATTTGACTAAACTGTGAAGTACAAGGAGTGAAATAAAAAGTATATTGGAAGTACACCTAAACTACAAGAATAAGCCAAAAAGGGTGCGTGTGTGTAAGGTGTGTGGGGGTAGACACAAAGGCTTTTTCTTCTATCTCAGAAGTTCTTCCAATGTAGTGTGTATCCGATGTACAGCTCTTTGCTTTCAGTCCATTTCTGAAGTTCATATTTTATAGCCTCTTTTGTACTAACTGGTCAACTCAACCAGCTTTGTTGCCAAGCAACAAGAGTAACACAAGAATCTGAATGCATCAAATCTTCCTTTGCTGTGATTTCTTCGTGGCCCCTTTTTTTCTGTTTTGCTTGAACAGGGTTCGATGTTTCCTGAATTGTTCACAGGGTCAGGTGGAATTGAGTTCCAAATCACTCTGCGGTTTGTAGCATTCTGATTTCTTTCTGCAGCTCACCCCCGGACACGTTTGCAGTTCTTCTGTAGCAGAAAGACAACCGTGTTGCTCAAGCGGTGAGCGTTCACCCTTGACCCTAGGGGGTTGCAGACCATTGTGTTTAGCGTATCCCTGAGTGCAGCTATCCTGCAGGATTCACTTCCCAGTGCACCGAGATTTCCTAGGTTTCCTCAGAATAAGCCCCAGTATGCATCACCACCGGCTGTGGTGCAGCTATGGATGCCTGAGGCCGAGTTGATTCTGGTGGATGTCTGACCTCGCTGAACCAGACTGATCTGCTTCCTTCCTATTCATACCCAGGCTGTCCAACCTTCATACAGCTGAGCCAAGTTATCTAGATTAGTTGCTTCCTTAATCACATAGTCAACCTATTAAAAAGCCAAAAACACTTTTAAAATTAGGGTATTCTGAATATATTTTCAAATATACAAATAGACAGCAAGAATGATCAATAAATTAACAAGGGGTTATAATCTAGAAATTTCCAGAAATAAGATTATTCAATTAATTATTTAATTAAGTCTACCCAAGGAACAGAAACTTGTAGGGATGAAAGGACCACATATCCCATGTAAATCCTAAACCCTACAAACATGTAAAAGTGAAGAGAGCTTCACTACTGTTAATAGGGCTGCTTGGGTATAAAAACCAAGCACTTCCTTGTAAGTCCGTACGACACAGACCAATCATGCTCTCCAGGACCTGTGCAACCTTGTCTTCAGTGGCTGTGCACAATTATGTTACTTGGAAAGTTCAGTATCAGTTCTGATGCATGAAAGAAATGCATGATTAGTTGCGCTAGATCTCCATGGCTCACAGGAAGAAGGATCATTAAAGTAAATGTGACATTGGGATTAGGAAAGTATGGAACAAACTAAATGCATCACTGGTGCATTTTACACCAGTGTCTCCCTGCTTTGTCATGTGACTGCACACAAAAATTTAACTCGCACTGGGATTTTTTACTTCTCTAGCACATTAAAGATCTTGCAGTGTATGCCACTCTTCCTGCCTCCCCGCTCTAGCACGCTCTAATTAGCAGTACCAGTTTCCCAGGTTTCTCCCTGATATCAACCCATTTATTTTAAATAAAATAATTGGGACAGAGCACAATATTCTCATATACCTCTTCACACAGTGCTAGGGTAGTTTAAATAAACTTGACTGATCATAAAAAATGCTACTTCAGTGTTTATATTAACAGATGAAAGCTAGAGACCGCTCAACACCAAGGCTGCAGTTCCAAAGTTGTGCTTTAAAAAATAATAACTAACTTAGCCAAGATGGTTAACTTGGTAAACACTAAGTTTTTAACTCACCTGTTCAGCAACAGACATTCTCCTGTTGAGATCCACATCTCGGCCCTCTAACTTGGCTTTGACTCGTTTCCACACACTAACTGCATACGAATTTCTTTCTTGCACAGCTAAACGTATAAATTCAATTGATTAGCTGCATTTTATACTGGGGCATAATCAAATGAAGGCTTTTTATAGAAGTTTTTATTCTCTTATTTACCTTTTCCTGTTTTCGGGTCCCTGACAGCCTTTTTAGGACTACAAGCAACACTTTTGCCAGTTCCTGGAACTGTGCTTGGAGGTGTATCTGCTGATGTAGCAAGATTCTTCTGAATTAGCTTTCTGGCATTCTGTGACATAACCTCTGGCTGGGTCTTCTGCCCTGTATTGTTCCGTACCGCTGTAAAAATAAAGTTTAGTAATTTAAGTTGGACAACACAATTTAGAAAGATGACTAAACCCAAAATACATTTAAGTGGAAACAAATTCTGAACCACCAAGCACACACTTTTATATATAAAAAAATAGTATGTTAATTCACTAGTTCTTCAAAGGGATTATGGTAGCCAGGGTATAATAAGCAATTTAACCTTGTAAAATACACATATTAAGTTTGCAGAACCAGTATGCTATAGATATATGCTCATATATAAGAAAATGAATATCAGCATTTCAGTATACTTAAGTGCAGGATTCCCTTACCTGATCTTCTCTCCTGCTTCCCAGCCTCATTATTTCTGCTCTCATTTTCTTTGTATAAAAAACCCATTACCCAATTTAAAAAAAAACAACCCAGATTCTTTTTTTTTTTTTTTTAATTGTAAACCATGTTTTTTATAAAAGGTTAGAGGATTTGTTTCCAAGTTTAATCCCCCTGCATGGAATTTGCACAAATAATTCCTATCAACTGAAAGGAGTTAAGAATGTAAGCTTAACCCAAGTACAGATAGTAGAATGTTCTTAAATTGGAATACAAGTTTGTATGGAGATTGTTTATGGGATCTTTCATACCATGCTTTTATGCCATGTGAACATTATGAGTTTAATTTAAAATTAATCCTTTCCCACTAAAATTTAATAAGTGGTATCGATAGTTCAATTCTTTATTCCCAATAAGATATCTAGATGGTTCTACAGTAACAGGCTCTAGTGTGTTCAGGATATATTTGACACAGCACAGAAAGAACAAGTGTTAAAACTGTTACACATTCTTAGCTAAATATTCTTGGATTTGTGTGTTGAAGCCAAATATTAGATGCTACAAGAACTTTCAACTGAAAGTATTTATTAACTGCTAATAGCCTAGTTACATCTGCACAGTTGACTGTATAAAGAGAATCAGTGAGCTTGTTTTAGAAAAGCATAACTATTCAAAGTTTAAAATTTGAGATCCAGTGTTACCTGCAGCAAAGGTTGGCTGGTAAGTTGCAGCTGATGTTGGGCTTGAACACTCATTTGATGCATCTGTGACTAACGGTGACGCAAAGCTCACTAGATTATTGTAGACACTACAAAACATAATAGTCGGTAAAGTTTTTCAATTTATAGTAAAATTACTTGAAAATCTCATATGAAAATGAGTAAACAATTGAAATGAAATGAAATGTTATGAAATTATTTTGGCGTACTGAGACACTTGAGTGTTTGCATGTTGTTTTCTACTTCAAGCTTTATTTCCATACTAGCCAACTGCCCATCAGAAATGATGGGAGGGGAGGGGACAGGTGCAGACAGAGCACTGCCATCCACCACCCCATGCTGCCACTGCCTTCCAGGAGCAGGATACAGGGTGTGGTGGGGGGGGAAAGCTTGCCTTGCTGTCCCCCTCAGCCAGTACCCTGTGCCACTGCCACCTCCAGGGGAGGGGGTAGGGGGGGGAGGGGGGGAAGGAAAGCCCCCTCGCTCTATCTGCACAGTCACCGCTGCCTCCAGGAAGCAGGGCCCGGGGGGGTGGGTGCATCTCTGCTCTGTTGCCACCTCCTCCAGGGAACAGGGCCCGGGGTGGGGTGGGACGGTGAGGCCAGCAGCACTGGCCTTGACCACCCCCCCATCATAGCAGAGCTCTGTCACCACCGCCTACTGTCCAAAACACTCTTGGAGTACTCTGATTGGTTGTTTCAGTCAGCATTATGATTGGCTGCTGAGACAACCAATCAGAGTGTGAATACAGCATTACGGACAGAAAGACAGACAAAGACTTCCAGTATATTAGAATGCAAGAAAGAATATTTCCTTCAACCAAACAAAAGACAGTTTTACCTCTGACTCTGTGTTTTCAGTTCTTTCAGGGTGGGAGTTATTTCCTGCAGCATTTCAACATGCTCTTGACTGCGGACCTGACCCATAGCCTGAACTAATGTAAACAAAACTGTCTGAATATTGTCTTGCCATGATTTATATTCACCCAAGAACTGCCTAACACTATTCTCATAGGGAACATCTTCACCATCTGCCAGTGCTGCTTCTTCATCCTATAACAAAGAAATTGTGTGTTAAAAAATACAAGTTTGCTTTATTATATACTGCAGAAATGATTAGCACCTCTGCTGCCTATGATGGTTTCCCCAGAGATGATACATTTCAAGAGTATCATCTCAAGAAAATTAACACAAAGAAAACAAGTGTCAAATTTTAACAACCTATACAAAAATACATTAAGAATTCTTGTTTAACTTAATCCAAAATAGATATGTATATACAAAAAAAGAAAGGCTTTACTTTAACCAATGTCAGATTAACATAAAAACTGCACAATGGTACAGGACCTCTGCAATAGATCCCTGGGTAAAATTTCTTTGATCTCAAAATGTTTGTCTGTTCAACTTGACGCACTGGTTAATTTCTGCTCATTTCAATATATACACAATATTGCCTAACATGAACATCCTACCAATTATATATATTTTCCTGGACATGACTAGTTTGGTTCCTCAGAAACAGAATGAGGCAAGGTTCAGTCATACCTTGGCCATAGCTTTCAGCAGATGCTTGACATCTCCAAGTTGTCTATTGTGACCAGTCAGAACAGTTTTTATGGTGTCAACCAGATTCTGAATTGTTTCACAAACTGTTTCTGTCTGCTGTTCTTTCTCTGTTTGCACTGTTCTCTGCGTAGACATGTCCTGGGTCAATTGTTTATGAGCTGAAAGAAGCCATTCAGAACTACCAATAGTATGTTCAAAATTAGTGCCCTAAAGAGAAAAAGAAAAGACATTGTATCTATTCTGTTACAAACAATTATTTTCCTTCCATTTTATGTTTACCGTTAATAGAATAAACTTTGTACATCTATGCCTTGCTAGAAAAAAACATACAAAACTACTTAGCATTAAAAATAAAGCCGAGTGTCTGTAATAATAACTTTGTTAACTTAAGCTTTACATCACCGCCCCCGTCAATTTTACTCACCACTCTCTGAAGTAACCGAAGCTCCAGTTCAGAGACTGAACTATTAAACTGTGATGCAAATGAGCACATTTGTTGGCAACGTTTGATAAGTTCAAACAAAGCTGCATCAAGGTTTAAGGCTTCTGCTGTTCTAGTACGCAAACTTTCAAAATGAATGATGTTGCTGCAAAGGAAAGTAACCTACAAAAGCAAAAGAAAATGAAAGGCTCCCCATTAAATTACATAATATAGAAAACACAAGTATAGGCAGCTTAAAATTCTTGTCTGGAAAGCTTTGTTGAGATAAGAGCATTAAAGTGGCCTGCTAGGGTAATGGTGGCATTTCCTGGACTGTAAACACTATAGTAGTTGTTCCAAACTGTTTTTAAATGTAAAATTCACAGAAATATCTGACTACCCTTGCTAGCCCTTGTTCCAAAAGAGACTTATGCTTATTTGCAAGTATCGAGGGGAAAACAAAGTCTATTGTACTGCTCCTAGAAGAGGTAAACAAAGTTTCCCTAAGTTATCAAATAAATCAACCCTAAATTACTGAAGAAAGAAATACCTGATTTGCTCTTTGACTTTCTTTAAGGACAAGGTTTCTTCTTTCAGCAATGGTGGCATCAAAATCCTGTAGAACTGGTGCCAACGCAGGATTGGCTCCTCCTGCCCATTTCAAACGCTGCTCAATACTTGCTTCAAGCGCTGCTAACTTCTCCTGTGTTGAGAAAACAAATTTGAGACGAAACATACAAAAAACGCAATTCTTTTCTCATGTAGTTCTTATGAATGATGGATATTACCATAGTGCTATTCAGATTTTTAGCAGAGGCCATAATTGCAGTTATCTTATAATGGTATCAAAAGCTATAAACAGCCATTTCATTCATCCAAGAATAAATCACCCAATCCTGGGACAAAGTGCAAGCATACAGACATCCACACCCACTGTCCCAGGATATATCCTGAAAAAGTTTCCCAGAAAACATGGAATAAAAACAGCTGTTGAGTTTATCCTGGGTCTGACTGTCCCAGACTTAGACTTGCACTGAAACAGGTACAGGAGTCTTTACACATGAGGCTTGAATAGCAATTAACTTGAAATAGCCCTGATTGTCCTAGGAAAAAAAAGTGTTCAAGGATAATTTATAGGTACGTAAAAAGGGAAGCAACAGGCTTGTAAATCTGTAGAATCCCAAAATAAAAAGCTCTCTCCCAAGAGAAATCCAATGTGTTTTTAGCCAGGTAGTAACGGTTTATCCCAAGACTGCACCATTGAATCAATGACAGAAAAATGTCACCACATTAGGAAAAACTCTCACGAAGGGGGTAGTAAAGCACTGGAACGGGTTACCCAGAAAAGTTGTGGAATCTCCATCCTTGGAGGTTTTTAAGAACCAGACAGACAAAGCCTTGGCTGGGGGTGGTCCTGCTTTAAGCAGGGGGTTGGACTAGATGACCTCCTGAGGTCCCTTCCAATCCTGATTTTTTATGATTCTATGATTCAGCTGGCTGCTAAACCTCAATTAAAAGGGTGATGTGTGTACATGACAATCACAGGATATTTTTGTTCCAGGACAAGTACAGACACAATTTGCCCATGGACAAGATGCATCATCTGTTCCTAGCCAAAGTAATGGTCAAGATTTTATAAAAATAAGATAAATTGGCTCACTACATTATCAAGAATAAAATGAAGGGAAGGACAGGAGAGGGAAGGGGAGGGGGAGAAAAAAAAGTACTCAATATTTTTTAAAATGGGTCTAATTGCATACAGAACACCCGCTATGACATCTTTAGCCTTTACAGGTTGAGCACGGAAAGACAACATTGACAGAAAGGACTAGGTGAAGTTCAAAGAAAACTGAATTCAGACTGGCTAATAACTAGAATGCTGGTTTGGAGGAGGCAGATGATCTTGGAACATGTGACTGGGGGTAGTACAGTAAGTTATACACACACCCAATAAAAGAAGCTACCTGAACTGTTCCAATTGATGCTTCAATCTGGCTGAGTGTATGCAGCTTCTTTTTCATGTTGGCTAAAATTGCAGACCGAGGAGGAGGAGTAACAGACATGGCTTGAGGGCGACTTATAAGAAGATCTTCGTGTTGCCACTTTTACGGGAAGAGAAAAATCGTAATGTATATTGCTGCTTATACTAATGTTAAACTAGCAGAATAAATAGTATTTCTAGCACACTGGTTACAGTTCACAGTGAGGGTATGTTTTAAAAAATAATGACAATCAATAGTTGAGAGGCACAATAGAGAAAGGGGTACTGTGCCATAGACAGAAACCTCAATAAAAAGATATTACAGATATTCATGCAACACTGTTAAACAATGTGCTGTACACAGAATAATTTATTAACTATTTTTATAACAGCTATCACTGTTTGACATTCTAGAATATTTGTTTTTATAAATATTTCCTTAATCAAAGGGAAAACTGAACTGAAAGGTAGGACCACTTGTAATTGGTTAAAACCAAAACAGAATATTTACCATATTTACTTGAATCCAAGACAAAGTTTCCCCCCCACCACAATCACTATGGGGGGTGGGAACCTAAATTCAAGTGTTGGCCCAGGGTAGGTGGGCGGATGGCAGCTCAGCTCCAACTTTAAACTTGGGCTTGAACTGTCACTTGCCCCAGGCCAGGGTGGCTCACGCAGTGGGAGCATGGGGTGGGGTGGGGTGGGGTGGGGTAGGGACACACAGGGCAGACCCCACAGCCTGCCCGCTATCTACCCCCACCCCCTCATTTTGGTCTCCGGCGCTAACCTGGTCAGGCCTGGAGCTGCTGCTACCGTTTCTGCTCGCTTTGCGTGGGGCCAGGCGGGGAGCTGCTGCTACCGTTTCTGCTGGCTTGGCTGGGCTGGGCCTAGACCACCACTACTGTCTCCACAGGAGGAAAAGTCACCCCAAAGGTAAGCGACCGCGGGGGGTGGGGGTGGGAGGCGGGAGGCGTGCAGGGGCAGGAGAAGTGGGGACAGGCATAAGTAGCATGGGGGGGAGGGCAGCAGTCTGGCCCCCCACCACTGCTTTCCTTGACACAGCTGTGGGGAGAGGGGGAGGGAAGGGGCACACAAATTTAAGACAACACCCCCAAATAAATTAGATTTTACACATGAAAAATGGTTAAAAAAAATTATTTTATGTCTAGACTCTAATTTTTTGGGAGGTCATCTTAAATTCAAAGTAATCTTGGATTCATGTCAAAACTGTAAAATGCCTATCTATGAAACAGTTTAGTAATTAATATTTTAAATGGTTATTGTTCATTTTACCCCCCTCCCAAAATTAGCACTTAAATCAAATAAACCTTCCTATTACATCAACCTAACATATCACCCTGACTCAGATCATTTCTATCAAGGTAGTTCACAACCTGCTTAATTCAGAACAAACAGGTAAGTAAAGGATATGCCATACAACTCTTATTGCACCTTTTCCTTCAAAGGGCGCTGCTTCTGCTTTTAGCTGCAGCACACATCACTGGTCCATGAAGCTGACTGGAGCAGCACTGTCCTTTGAAATAAAAGGCACAGCAAAGAGGTGAAGCACCTCAGCAGTTCCATGGAGCTATTTGCTGGAGCTACATGCTCAAGCACCAATACGGAAATCATTAAGTAGCACTGTAGTTCAATTGATTCTATTGTTTTAGAATCAATATTGCAAATATTTAGGGAATGTTCAATTATTCAAAAGGAGAAACAGTTAAGATACTAAAATCATGAGGAAGGGACTTGAGGAAAGATCCAGCCATGGACACACACAGCACACTAGGATTAGAATTTCCTTTCAAGTACAGCTGTATTATAAAGGCCAAAAAAGCTATTATTGGTGCAAAAGGCAGCAAATGTCATACGCTTTTTGCTAGTAAGCAGCAATTTGGTTAACTGAAGTATGACTTATATAGTTTTAACAAAAGCTTAGGTTATAAATGTTAACATTTACAGCTTTGAAGGCAGCTGGACTCCACAAGCTACCAAACTGCCATTACCATTTTTCCAATTGTGTAAAAAAAAGAAAACACTAACTCCATTAAAACCCATAAAAATGGATGATAACTGAAGTGTATTCTTTATACAAACAACATATTACCTGGAACATAGCAATATGCAGCTGCACCCTCTGAAGGCTAGTCTTGCAAGAAGAAATACTGGTTTCAAGTCTGCGCACCAAATCATGCTTCTTCCATGCTGTGTCATATGAACTTGCCAATACTGTTGCCCTATTCATGACCAACTGTGAAAACTTGCCGATTTGAATATTGTGTTCTACAGCTTTCTTACAGAGATCATCCACAGAAACTTTGCTTTCTGCTCCAAAGTCCTTAGCCTCTACTTGAGCAATGATATCCACACCCAAAGCACTGATGAAACTGCACAGAGTAAGCCCCAAAGCTTGATTTGGAAGTCCAATTAAAAGTTGTCTCACAAAGTCTGCTGTGAATGCTTTTATTGGTTTGGCCATTTGGTCTTCACTAAAGCAAGAATTTCTATAAAGGGCTTTTACAGTGACAATCTGAACAGGTCCATTTACTGTGTTCTGATCTTCCAGTGAACTTGCTCCTTCAAAAGAAACAGTATTTCATATGAATATTTGTTATTTCTAGAATAAAAATCACTTCTACACAGACAGTAATATCCAAAATAGACTGAAATATATTTTTGGATATTAGCTGAATAAGGTACATTGCTAGACACAGTCTTATTCTGCGCTCATATTCCGTGTAAAAGGCTGGGAGAAGGGGGTAAATTCTCCTACTGCAGTGAAACAAAAACATACAGTTTGTTTTGTAGGATGCATATTTACCTGACAAAGTTTTAGAAAAGGTACCACATAGTCTGAAAAATTCTTTAATGGTCTGTAGTCTCTTCAAAAAGAAAATCTCCTCAAGTACTTGTCTGTTATTATCATCATCAAAAAAATTAACTTGTGTGCTACGGGCTTCCCTGATTATGTCAATCTTCCGCCAAGCAACAGGTATTTCCATCTTGTTTAGCTGAATGAAGGCAAAAAAGAATTAGTTCTCTTGTGTAAACGTGTTACTCCTGAAGAGCATGCTGAAAAATAAAGCCATACCTTTTCAATTAACAAACCAAATGCAGTTTCCACTTGGGCAAACATTCCATCAAATGCCACCAAAAGCATCTGGCCAGCTGACATTTTGGGAGTTTCATCAACTGAACCATTTCTTGGCTGAATCAGCTCGCCATACTGAGTATGAAGCATTCTAAGAAAAAAAAGTTAGGAAGTTGAAACGTTTTTTGCTTTATTAATGTTAAATAGGAAGGAAGCATTTAAAAAACAAAACAGATTTGTATTGAATAGAATAGACATGAAGCAATATTAAGCATCATTTAAATACCCCAGGGTGCCTGTAGACACGCCAGGAGGCTGCTCTGATGCACTGTAATAACAGTGTGTCAGAGCAGACTTGATTAATCGAGTCTGCCTGAGCATGCTAATTAGCATGCTTGTCAGCCTCTACATCTCATGTCCCCGTGTCCCTGTGCTTCAAAATGGTGGCGGGAGCACTTTAACTAAAGCTTCTTAGACAAGCCTTAGTTACAGCACTCCTGCCACCATTTTGAAGTGCAGGGACACTGATACACAAGACGCTGCAGGCACTTTCATTAGAGCGGCTCTCAAAGCCAGTCTAATTAAAGCACCCTCCCATCCCAGGAACATGTGTAAAAATGACTCCAGATTCCTTGGAAGCTTGCTCTCCTAAAAATAGTCTCTCTTTGTCAATTTCCTACACTTTTCTTTTCAAATCTGTAAGATGAAATGAATACACCCTACCCCCACTTTTGTGTTGTCTACAACTCTTACAGCTAGCCCAATCACCATACATGCAATTTAAAGCCTAATTAGGCAGCTCAAAAAATACAAGTTCCCAGCAGCTCGCATTTACATTGATTTCAGCATAAGAAGTTAAGCATTATCAACTATCATCTTTTGTATAACAATTTAAGAGACAAATCAAGAATCAGAAGTGGCAAGCGAGAAGATGGGAAAACACACCAAAATTGCACTAAAGGAAACACATGCAAGTTATTTACCTTGCAACATCAATATAATGGGTGTGCGTTTCTTCTTCCAGCCCCATTGCTGCATTTCTTAAATAGGCTTGAAGAGATTCAACTAGCGTTTGCAAAGGGACTCCATCAGTAGTTTGTTCAATAAGGCTGTCTAGTTCATGAAGCATGCTTTCTAAAGTGTATTCTCCTTTCATTAAGCACCTGAGAGCTTCTGGAAAAATGATCTGGCGGAAATTTGAGTTCAATTCCTGTCAGAAGTTAAACATGGAAGATTAGGTAAAAAAGCAAAAAGTTATTTTGAAAGTCACATAGAATGCCTATCGTTTTATTGTGCCACCTACAGTAAGGATATAGCCAGGAAGTGGCCTAATAGTACCATATTTCCTCACATACAACACACCCGGAATACACATTTGTTTTTGAAAAGCAGAATGAAGAAAAAACGGTTATTCCAGAGTTGTGGCTGCACAGAACAGGGACAGAGCCTAATCTTCAGCTGACTCACCCTCCCTTTCCTTCTTGGCTAAAGCTGAAAACACAGGTGCTCCTGAAGACTGGTCTCCATGGGTGGATCTATGATTTTGAAAAGAGCTGAAAGTCTTCACAAGGCTGTGAAGTAGGAGAAGAGAGACCTGGAGCAGCTATCAGAGAGATCAAAATTAAGCTAAGAAAGGTTAGCTTGATTAATAGAACACCAAAGACCATTAAAAAGAGGGATGATTGTTAACATCTCTAGACAGAAGAACAAGAAGCCATTAAGTCAACTGACTCCCTCAGCTGTTTCTACAGTAATGTAAGAGCTGCTGCAGTGGGAATCAGGAATCAGAACAGAGTGTTTCTATCCCAGGCAGAAAAATAAGCTCTCTTTTTTATTATATGAGCCCCAATTCTGGAGGACGGTAGGAGAAAAAAGTGAATGTTGTATGTGAGAAAATACAGTATTTTATCATATAAACACAGAATATGAATCCCTGTAGATTTCAGTTTTTAAAACTGTACAAAGAAGCATATTGTGTAAAATGAAAAGTAATCAAAAGCTCTCAAACATTTACACAGTATAAGCAATCCTTAACAGAAGAAGTATATTGAGGACCACCTTGTTTCCCTGCGATTTATGTAGAACACCTGATAAGTGATACCTGTAGTAACAAAAATCTCTTTTGTGGAAGAGTAATGAGAAAATACTGGGTTTTAGCTTATTTTAATGCTGTTTAGCAGCTGGAAATGAGGCTACCCAACACCAGATGACCCACAATCAACTCTGGACAGACTGACAAGGAAATGACCTGAAGGCAACTAAGGGTGTAAAGGCTCTCTTTTGGGAACTACTGGATCAGGGCATTCTGGACAAAAAGGCAGTTTAGATTTCTACTAGTGATATTCACCAACAGATATTTTCACTATTTCTGTGCTAAATTATATTATGTAAAAGAAAACCTATACTTAATATTTATTTACTATAATTACAATGCATTATGTCCTGGACTAAGAAAGGGGAAAAAAAATCAAAGACCCACCAAATTAGCCAGATACCTACTCATGCCACAGAAATCAATTCAGGTAAAAAGACGAGTACCTTAAAGTGAAGTAAGACAATTTTCACTAAGCAGAATGCATCAGAGGGCTGAAGTGGGCAGTAGAAGGGACCAACCACTGCCCTCCATCTCCAAAACACAAGATGCACCAAAAGAAAGGTTAGTTACCTTAGCTAAATTTAGTGAGCTTCTCAAATCCCATCTAATAGCTCAAAAGGAGATATGGCCATATATACATGCAAATTTCAAGTGGAGCACACTGCAAGCTATAGGCTTGCTTCAGGAGCACAGGTTAACACTTTGCACCTTGTCCAGATATACTCAGAACACTTTCATAAAGATGGGTAAGGGTGTTTTTTTGAAAGTGTTACACTTGTCCTACTTCATCAGATACCTAGGCATCTAGTGAAGACAAAGTAGTTGCTCTTTATTATTCAAAGTTGCCTTTAAAAGTTACAAATGTCTTTGAATGAATATTCTTCAAAATTAAGAATAAGGTTTTCCCTCCCACTCTTGGGACTTTAGCTCGTAAAGGATGCATTAAGAATTCCGCTTCAAATTACTTGTTTCGGGTGAAAACTAGTTTTTGCTGGAAGCAGAAAATATTCAGTACAATTTGAGCATGTATTGGGACTCCAAGCAACAGGATTATAGAATAATAGTAAACAACAAAACACTGGGAATCACTTAACAATTAAGCAAAAATGTAAGTAACCCATTGAGTCAGGGGGAAAATGGAGTATTTAAAATTAGCTATTATTTTAGGAGGAAAAAAAAATCTTGAAGCACTTGATTCAAATACATGGCTTAACTGAAGCCTTTGGGAAAATACCACAAATGTAAACTTTACCTGAAGTGAAATGTAAACTCCATTAGCCAAGTGAACTGCTTCCGAAGCTTCAATTGGGTTAGGAATATCTAAATCTTGGGGGACAAGGTGACACTGCTTCAGTAACTGCACAAGGCACGTAACATTCCCACTCATGCTACAAAGCTCTTCTAGAAACCAGGCTCCATCCCTTGAGGTCAGGTCAACCAGCTGCTCTCCAGCACTAGATGCTGCACCTTCCATCATCAGATTACGCCTAAATAAATTATTTCAGTTAGATTAATGTGTTAATATACTCTGAGCTTACTTTGCTCTTTTTAAAATTGATAAAATAGCTATAAACACATAAAATGGAACAGATCATCTGAGAAAGCAGACATCATATTACACAGGGTATTCTAAACAAAAGTCATTTAGATATCCACTACTAACATTAACAGATGGATATTTTCACTGCTTCTGTGCCAAAAGTCAAAATGTTAAAAAAAAAAAAAAATCGCCAAAAATTAATCTAAATTAATCAGCAGTATGTTTTGCAACAGGCTGCTCACCTTGTAAGTGTGCAAAGAGCAGAGATTATAACACTTGCTAGGCTCAGGGATCCCTCCTCTCCATTTTCATGAAGGAAAACCTTTATGCAACGTTCAATTTCTTTCAACTGTTCCTCACACACAGGCACAGTAACTGCTTCTTGTTTCAGACGTTCCACCTGTCTGATGAGTCTGCTATTGATATCGGCTGCATATCGCTGAAGGGTCATTTCTGTAGCTGTTATGAACTGACACACAGCTGGAGGTGGCTGAGGAGCATACTGCATTTCATACCTTTAAAATGAAAGCAGAATGACAAAAAGTGACAAAATTCTCTTTTTTACAAGCCCTCACAAATTGCATTGTTCTGTAGGAGAAACAGTCCATATATTCATTTAAACAGTTAATCTCATCAAATACGCTGGACTAAAGCCTAAATAGGAACACAATAGATACATGGGTAATGAAGCAAGAGCAATTGAAACGGCCTTTCTTAGCACAGTCCTCTAATCCAATACAGTAGACCCTAACTCTCCAGTCAACATACCCATGCAATTTGTATAGGGAAGAGGAGGAGGAAGCATGGAGAGAATACATTAAGGCAAAGGAAGAACAGAAGACAGTACTATTCCATTGAACTAGAGACACCTACCCATGAAGAATTGCTCACATAAAGAAATCTACTTTTTCAAAAGTTCACTTATAGTTAAGACCATGCTAACCACACTTTATTTTTTATACAAATCTAAGAGTTTTAAACTGTCAATCACTATAGGATTTCCAGTGATTTGAGTCTACAGTGCTGATTTTTCAGATAAAACTATTTGTTACAGGTGAAGTTTTCCTTTTTTTTTTTTTTTTAAACCATGCTGGTCAAGATCCTAAAATTGTGACCTACCATTAATAAATACTAGTGTTGCCCTCATTACAGGGCAACAATATTTAGCTTTATTTTAGCACTACAAAGATCCAGCTGCGACATTATATGTTAAATTTTCTCCTTTCTTTTAAAAACTTAACATAGTCATGTTTGAAGTGTCTCTGGCACACTAATCCAAAACAAGAATTAAAGAGTTTGGGAATGCCACTGTTTTGTCAACTTACTTCCTGTAGATATCCTGGCAACGCTCAACTGTCATGTTACAAACAAGATCGTCCATCCATGTCTTCCACTGTTCAATTCGGTGTTTCTGAAACACAGCTTTCGGGTACTGAAGAGCTACTGTTGCATAGTTGTGCAACTGTTCTAGACAGCCACGTAAAACAGAACGTCTCTGCTGAAGAAAAGCGCCAACCTCTCCTTCTAACTGCTCACACTGACTGATCAAGTGGGCCTGGCCGGCATTCTGCAGAAAGGCTGTTGCTGGTACATAACTTGGGGGACCTTTCAAGGAAAAGCAGATTAAGATTTAACTATAGTACTGCAAGTATTTGTGATGAGATTGTAATTAAATGATAGGTACATTATATTGAAGTTTTAGATACAGAGAGCCATCCAGTATTATGCTATTTAAGTCTTATTCTTACTGGAAGGCTTTCTTTTCAGTAAATTATAAATACTGTGTCTCAACTGATTTAACTGATTTTTCACAGATTAAAACTATTAGGAATGGGATAATATACTATTTATTTCATACCAAGGTCCATTTGGGTGCTAATTTCCTGCAGTAGACTTGCAAGTTGTGTTGCCTCTAAATTATTAAAAGCAGCCTGGTAATGTGTTATCCACTGCTCAAATTCATTCAGCTTCACCTGGATTGCCTCCTGAACTGCTCTTTGTTGTGATTGCAGTTGTGTGTGTTCAGAATACCTGAATTATGAAAGTTAAACTCCATTAATGATCATAAATTAAACCTAATACACTTAACTCTGTTGACCCCAAACAGCACTAACTTATTGCCTAAAATGTTTTATATATTTCACATAGATTATGTTATAAAACTATAAAACAATACTTTGATAATTTTTACAGATTTTCTACTCTAATATGACCATCAGTCTCTGGTTTGGAATGAACATGTTTTTAACAAAAAAAAATCTGAAATATATTATACCTTCAAGATCTTCAAAAATTACTATAAATGCAGTTATTTCTATACCTGTGCTGCAATGTATGAGATGGATGATCTGCTCCCTCTGCTCCTTCCAGAAAATCAATTTCCTCCAATAATTTACCCTGCAGTTTTTCAACATCTGTCAACTGTTCTTGCAAGTTGAGATACTCTTCCAAACTGCTGTCCAGCTTAGGAAGCACAGCCATCATTTCATCTCTGTTCTTAAACCAGTTCACCTATAACAAAGAAATAGAAAATCAGAAAACCAGACCTGACAGTTATTTAAAAATGGTGGAAGAGGGGGTAGGCCACAAAGATAGCAATTCATAGCTGTGAGCTGTTGCTCAGCTGGGATCCCTGAGAAACTTTTGAAGCAGATGAATAATTTTTCACCCTCTGGTCCCAATTCAAGGGGAAGAAAAAAAGAATAATTTTAGACACTTAAGCATATTATATAAAACAAACATTGGTATATTTTATATAGAGGTTAAGTACATGCTAAGTTACCCTCCCTAAATAGGAATATTTTTGCTAGCACTTTATACCCATTTAGCACAATAAAAAGCTGAAAATGTAAATTCAGAATGTAAAATAATCTGCATTCAATACTTTTAGATACTAGACAGAAGAAAAAAAAAGTGATAGCAAAAGGGAAAATGTTACTCTAGTTGAAATACTTCACCTTAATTTCAGCCACTCTAGAAGAAAAGAGGCTTCGTGTGATGTCTCTTTCCATTTCTCTCTTGCTCTGTTTGTTTTCAGCCTGCTGGCCGCCACCACCATACACTGCCCCAGCAAATCCTGCTTCCCCTCCTGCTGTCCAGTCCACAAGGGGATCATAAACAAAGGCCTCAAGCAAGGTAAGCAAAGTCTCCCTCCCACGCCGCATAATATGTAGAACCTATACATATTTTAAAATAAAGTTCATCCTGTTGTTAATTCATACAATTTAAGTGCAATACAGAAAATATCTGAATAGCCAAAAGAAAGCTATCCATAGGTTTTTCCTGAAAATGTAAGTAACACTGCAATATCTACAAGTGTATAGTAGCACTTGCTCACGGAACAGTTGCATAGAGGTTTGCAGTCTATCCTGTGACAAATGCAACCCTTGAAATCGTTCAGTTTGGGAGCTCAATTTTGGCAAATTAAAGCAGATTTTACTTTCTGTAGAGCAACATGTGGATGAGGAAAGGAGCCAGCTGGGAGATTTTAGAGAAGAAAAGGGAAAGTAACAAAATCCAAGTTATGTAAAAAAGAAATAAACAGCCCTATTGTAAAGAATATACATTAGCCACAGTTTGTTTTGGTGATTGTATCAGGTGCACCAAAGAATACAACAAAAATAAGAAAAAAAGACCAAAGTTAATCTGTCAAAAAAGACACTGTTAATCTGTCAAATGTATGACCAATGGAACTGTTCCAGCCAGCCAGCTGGTAGTTCAAGAGGTTACCAGGAGCTGAGAGACGTGGGCTATAGAAGAATTCAGTCCCCTAGGCTCTGATGGACATGGCCTTTGGCAGCAAAAGGGGAGGGAAGGGGGGAACAGGGGCGAGGGTGAGTGAGGGCTATGGAAATACAGTTGTCACTCCCCTACATTTCCCTCCCCTCAACCAGAGCTGCACTACTGCTACTGGCCCCACTGGTCTGGCCTGGGAGGAGCTCTGATGCTCTGGATTTAACCTGGAGCGAGTCTGACACCCCTACTTTAGAAGTAATCTAAAATTGCCTAGCAAAGTCTGGATCTAAACTGTATGCGCTTGTACTTTTGTACTTACTTTCTTAAATGTTTAATATACTTAAACGTGTCCCCAAAGTAATATTAACTAAGATACTATCCATTATTTCTCCCATTGTCAAACACAAACTAGAGGCTCTGAATGTCAGGAGGGAGAAAGGGAATATTTCCAAAACAATAAACAATACAATGGAGCCCCATGTTGGTAGAAGGCAAGTAGCTTACCTGTTCACATGAAAGTCTGAATACCCCTTCTACTCCTGTTACTCCAAGTGCAGTTTCGATATTGTGCGTCATTCGGAATGGAACTTTTTCTGGTACTCTAAGGCTTTTTCCTGTAAGAAAAAAAAGATTTCTCTTTACAGTAATAAACACAACCTTATATTGAAACAATGTATAAACATGATGTATTTTTGTTTTTACCTTTTTCAAAGCACACATTGTAATCTATGTGAACAACTTCTCCTGTAGTCATATCTATAAGAACATTATCCAGATGTCTGTCTCCAAGACCAATTATGTAGCCAACCATGGACATAACTGCAGTGGATCTTGCATATAACTTAGAGAGAGAAATTCAGAATCTCAGTTGCATTTTAGAAACCCTTACAGTACATTAGATTTATTAATTCTTAAAAGGACTCTTATGCATTTATTTTACAGGATAAAGTACACTAGCCAGCTGCAAGTTCTCTTTCACTCTTGAGAGCTACCAACAGACTGCTCATTTCCTTAGGTTGGGAACTTCAGCTAGGCTAATACAGATACAGGTCTTATTAGGTTACCAGTGGATGTATCTACACGTTCATTAATGAGCTGTAATTATGGCACATTAAATTAGTGCCTGTAATAACAGGCGCTAACTTAATGCGCCATAATTAGCACAATTGCACATTTGCACAGATGAACGCTAGACTAAATTTACTGTGCATTAGCATGGGTTTTGCCCGCTAGAATTAGTCTTCTGCACATTAAGCATCTCATGTAGATGCGCCCAGTTTCTTTCTACCATTTTCCTCATTTTACTCCCCATGTCTGTGCAGTTTTAGCTGTCCTCATTTATAAAAAACACTAATTAAATGATGCTTTATCAGTGCTAGTTCACTTGCTCCAGCAGCAGTGCCATCACTAAGTATCCCAAACATCTGCTGCTGAACATTTCAGTTAAAAATCTGCTTCAAATATACACATTTTAACTTACCTGTGTAACTCTCCACCATTCATCAGGTGTAGTACATGATGACCACAATTCTTTAGCTAGAAGATTTGGTGGAGTTGCTTCCATAAGCTCCTCTAAAACAGCTTTCATCACATTCAAAGGCCAGTCACGACGAGACACATCTAGACTAAGCCCAACTGCTTTCAAAGCAGGTCCAATTTTACTGTAGTAAAGCTCACTGGGTCTAGGTACTATGCCAGGATTTTGAGCAGTCTGGTAGGAATCTTGGGCCTACAAGAAATCGTATTAGGAATTTAAAACAAATGACATTTCTTCTGCTAATTAGAGCACTTTGGATGAGGGAGTAACAAGCAGGGTTTGTGCCCTGGGAAGTCTGGTAGGGGGAAGCTGCAGCATAGTCTGTTTGCTCTGGCTATGTCTCTTATAGTAGCAGCATGATGACCGTGCACCCAGCTGCTGCTGCAAGAATAATACCTTGGACCTGCTTTTGCTGCTAGGTGTGGACTCTGCAAGAGTGGGAGAAATTCTAGTGCCCCTGCCAGGTTGGTGCCCAGGGCTGTGCCCTGTTTGCCCATCCCTAGTTACACTGCTGCTAATTAGTATCAAACACAAGCATTACCTTCTGTGCTTGCAATGCAGCCTCTCTTTGTTGCCACCGCTTGTAAAGACCAAATAAAGGTGTTGCTCCATCCACCCACTGAATCAAGCCTGATCTTGTTCCCAACGGTGTCACAGAATAGTGTCTAGCATGAAACCGTGGAGTCTCTTGACGATTGATTGTGGCAAACATAGTATTCACAATTGATAAGAACTGCATAATCCTCTCATCTAGATGCAAGTCTTCCAAGCCTGCGTTAAAATATTTTAAGAATAGAATAAGAAGATCTGTCTTAATTTTGGAAGCTAACTTTCAAAATTCTTCTCTCTCAAATAAATTTTGAGAAGTAGCATTTCTTAAATGTACACTTAAAATTAAGTCAACGTAACTTGCAACTCCCTGCTCAGTGAAAAAAATAATATATATTACAGTCAGTATGCATTAGCAGAAAGAAAGGCAGAAGGATGATAGAAATTTCTGAATACGGACACAAACAATATTTTTCAGATAGAATTTTAAGGACTGCCTGAAAGATTTTTTTGGCCAGTATATCACTTGGAATTGTAACAGTACCATGACACCTGTAACAGACAGATCTTATATTTTACTATTTAATTTAAAGTATCAACGTGAGTATAAATAAGTTTTGAGAAGAAATTTCCACTTACCTTTGAAAAGATATGGGTAGTTTTTCCCATCTGAACCCAAGAAAAGCAATTTCTTAGGTTTGGTTTTAGTAGGTAAAATTGTGATAGTGCTTCCCACGCTATGAATTGTGACTGTGTCTCTGGTAGATACTTCTCCAGGGAGTGCTATTTCAGTGTTTGTCATGGCAGCCAGCCAAGGACTAATTTCTTCAAGGCGTAAGAGGTAACTAGCACGCTTCTGTGCTCTTTGCTGCAAACTTAGCATAATCTATTTAAAAGAAATGGTTGAAAAGCCCAGATTTAAGCTGATACACTTATGAACATTAAGAAACAGCAATTCCTGTGTGGCTTTTTTTGTTTGCTTTATACATTACCAATTTGTCAACATAACTAGATTATTTAATTACTGGCAACAAAAAACAAGGGGCAGTAACATCCTTTCCACCATTTTTTTATGTAGCAAATATCTAAAATTGTTGACCTTGGTCCCTGCACTTATCAAGACTGGGTATGTTTACATAAGGTTACCATGCCAGGCAAACACCACACTACTCCACGCAGCCTTCCTCCTGCACCAGAAGCAGCAACATTGCCACTTGCAATACTGCACACCACCTTGCTATTCTGCTTCTGGTTTAGGGAGGCAGCTCACACAGAGGAGTGCAAGATAAAACCAAACATTTGTCTGCTGCTCCAGTTTTAGTTATCTGATTACCTCCGACTCTCCGATAACCAGGGATCCTGGTTTAAAGAAATCCCCAATTTTTGCATTAAAAAAAATAACCCCCAATCCACATTTTTCCACAATTAAAATGAAACACCACTAATATACATACACACACACACATATATACACACACACACACACACACATATACACACACACACACACACATATATACTGTTTTTCATTTTAATCGTGGAAAATGTGGATTGGGGGTTACTTTTTTAATGAGAAAACGCGAGATTTTTTTTAAATCAGAGAAAACCAGGATCCCTGCTGATAACATGCCTCTTTTCAGGCCTAAAAGAGCTCTCTTGCTATAACCTCACTAAAAAAATTTTAAAGTATCAGCAAAAAAACAGCACTGGAGAGGACTAAAAGGCACCACAAGACAGGTCTTAAGACTTAACAGAAGGTAGGAAGGGGGGAAGTTCTTCCAACAATGTGTATATGGGGTGCTAACATAAGAATGAAACCACTTACAAGAAATTCCTGCATGTCAGTTACTGGCACATGCAACAGGTCTGAGCTCAAGGTCAAGCTCACAACTATGTAAAATGTTACCCAAAACGTATTAGTTGGCGAAGTACAAAACCCTATTAATGAGAGTCATATCCAAGAAACCTTCAAGAAAGCTCTGTATTTGTCATCTTGATCCAGCAACCCAAAGCTACAAGTACTAACATGATGAAGCCTCACCCCAAAGGAATCAGGGAGGCTTCAGTAACTGGGGGACCAATTGAGAGAGACTGTCAGGTGGCAGAAGATAGGCCATGTAAAGAGAGCTTGACAGCCTGAGGACTGCTATTAAAACTGACTGGAGTACTAAGAGTGAACAGCCAAGCTAAGTTATTAGGCAGAAGGAGGTGTGTCCACTGAGCTCAAGGAGATGGAGACGGAAAAAAGTTGAGAGATATGGGATGAAAAGACCAGCCGCTTGTTCCTGTCACTTTCAAGAAACCTAGATACAGAAGATTAGAAAAGGAACGTAATATCTTGTTTGTTGAAAAGTGAGTAATACCCTTCAACAAGGGTTCAAGTTCTATTTGATACAAGGGCAAAAACCAAACCCAACTACGACCCAGAGTTATCAAAAGAGCTCTTTTGATTCCCCAGAATCAACCAGCTATGATGCAACCCTAAAATAACGATGAACAAAACTCATGCCTGAAACAAAAGGAGAAACTAATTGGTACAATTAGTTATTCTAGGAAGTCAGAAGTCAATCACATATAGCAGAAAAAGTGATCAAATCTTATTAGCAGGTTGAAGATACAGTACCTCTTTAAATGGGATCCAGCTGCTTCCAGGTTTAGCAGGATTAGAAGGGTTCTTAAGTTTTTCTAATGCACTTTCAATTGCATCTCCATAGCTGTCCTGAAACCATTTCTCATGAGGAGTTTCTGCAGGAGCTGCAGTGATGCTCCGTACATGTTCCAAAGCAAATACAATGGGCTTCATTAGAGCAGTATGTTTTTCACGCATAATTGCAATCTTTTCCTCCCTATAAAGAATAGAAAAAAAAATCCATTTTGGCTCCATAAATGAATTACTTTAACATATTTCTTATAAGAAGTCAAAGACAGCTTTTCAAGTAGGTAAATAAAGAATAAAATATCACGAACAAGCAATTTAAAATCCCAAAGCCAAACTAAAGTTTAATAGCTTTCTCTTTGGCTTAAAAAAGCAGCTAACCTACAGACACACCAAAAAATGTACAAACAGTATTTCTATATTATATTACAAATGTAGATAGAGCCAATAGAAAACTAGTTATCACTGTTTAAAGCTCTTTTCTTAATTTAATTGTTTTTTTGTTTTTTTTTAAATAGCAACACCGGAAATCAGCTTCAAGAGGCACAGCCTCCCACAGCTTCCTCTACAGTCTCAGAGGAAGCTCTCCTGTGAGCTGGTAGGGCCCCAAGCAACTACTTCCCCCTTCTCTGCTAACAAGAGGTCAGCACCTCCACACCGCATTCAAAAGAGGGAACTTTGTTTCAGCTGCTTCATGGCCTCGTTCTAGGTCAGGCTTCAAATACTACATTTGAGTGGAAGCGGAGCTTAAACTACTTTGTTAGGCTTAAAAAGAATCATCTTGCAATCAGTGGCTTCTTCACTCAGCTTAGCCATTCAATAAATAGGAAAAGGCAAACTGCAAACCAAAAACAATAAAGGCTTCCTGAGCCAGCTTAGCATGAGATGTAAATCCCCCAAAGACCATGCACCAAATGCTGACAGCTGTGGTAAAGCACACTCAGGCTACTCCTCCATCTTTGACATGTCTGTCTACACCCCAACATGATCCTGCACCAGAAACTCTGGGGAGAAAAGGTGGTGTAGGGCAGGTTACCAATCTCCAGGCACTCTAAAGCTGGAGGAATCTTTGGTAAGAAAGCCCTGGGTGGTATCTGTTTCTTTTACTACTCCCAAGTGGGCCAAAGTATGACTTGTGATACCAGCATCTTTTCAAAATGAGGTACCTGGTTCTCAGGCCAAAGCAGCTGGAGCAATATGGACTTAGAACAGACAGCATGACTAGATAGTCGGATCATTCTAGTGTACAACAAGTAGTCTTATCTAACCAAACTTGACTTAAATAACTATTAATAAAAAAAAACTTACTTCCGTAGAGTATTGTTGTTTTGGACCCTCTTGACTTCATCTTCCAATTGCTGAATCCGTCTGAGTACATACATGTGTTGCTGCAGCAAAACTCCTAACCAAAGTTCATCCCAAAGAACAGTTACTCTTCGCAGCTCTGCTACCAGCATCTGAACCTTTGTAAAGTAAATAAAAATACACTTATCTTTAAAGTGCTCACAACAGGATTTAATTTTTGTAGTTCCATGACTTGAAAGAATGACATCTCCATAGAAAGATCAAAGTTATACTTATATCTTTAACACCCCTCTTCATCAAATGCAGGTATTCATAAATTGTATATTTCTGGCTGCAAGTGAGATTATGTTGATTAAACTACAAATCCAATTTGCTTTACCTGCAATACCATTGTTGGATTTGCAGTAGAAAGTTTCTCTACAATTTTGCTGTAGCAGTCCTGCATCATTGCTTGGTCTTCATTTAATCCAGTTTTTGGTTCATCCTTATTACTTTCCTGAGAAGCTGGAGGACTTCCTCCCTCACACTCACCACCTAACAGTTCTTCACCTTGGATATTACCTAGCAAAGTAGGGATTGAAGATGGCAGTTTGTTCCCTAAAAATTAAAAAGAGCATTAAATTGGAATCAGCACCCCAACGGTGCACAAATATGTGCAACACAAAAAGCTTAAATATAAGGAATCATCATAAAAAAAAATGACAAATTGTTTCCAATCAAAGTACTGGAACTAGACAGTTCACTGTCCATGCTGCCTCTCATTTTCAGGACTGTTTTTATTTTAAAAAATCTATACACACACACACACACACACACACACACACACACACACATCATGATGACATTATATCAGAACAGTATTAATAATGGTATATTGTAAAAAAAGTTTTAAAATGCACATTAACTAGTACAGATTTGGCAATTCTGAGTAACTAGTTTAAACTCATTAACATAGACCTTCTGAATGTCCCAATTTTAATGTTAAAAAATTGACAAATATAAGATTAAATAACTTTAGCATAAAAGTTACAACATTAAAGTTTCCATACCCGAAGACTGGGATTCACTGCTAAGTGAAATGGTACCCACTATTGCTGGGTACAGTATAAGATGAGGAGAATCTTGAGCCACTCGACAGAGTAAATTACAAATGCTTTGACGAACATAAACTTCAGGGTGGTTCAGACGGGAGAAGAGCTGAGGAATAATACCTTAAAAGGGAGAAGAGTCTCATTGGTTTTTAACCATTGAATATTGCAAAGCTATACTAAGTAGTATGTACTTATTCTAACCAGGAAACTAACTTTTAGTCGCTATCAGTGCTTCACGGGCTAGCCCCAACATCCTGATATCCATTCCTAGCACAGGAAACAAGTGGCAGGAATTCAATACTAGGACAGTTGCCTTTCACCAACAGCTACCATGATAACTTCGGGGTGGGGAACCCCACCCCTCATTTTTGTTTCAATCTGGCTTAGCTGTGGAAGAGTCATTCCTCTTTCCAAAAAATTAATGTAACATTCAAATTTGAATACTGGTAAATTTCAGTTTTGCATGAGACCTGGAAATACCAAAATTATGCTTCCTAAGTCTAAGATCAAGAGTATACAGCAGTGTGCTAATAGGCTGAGGAACAGCCAGTTTGAATACAAGAATTTTGTAAAATCACAACTTATAAATTAAGGTCTGGCCTTAATTTAGTCTAAAGACAGAGGTATCTAAAGATAAGTTCAGGGGCTGATTGTTTCTATTTAGAAGTTTGTCAAAATTCAGCTAAAAGAACTTTACCTCTCCATGGAGCAGTAGGTGTGGTTTCTAGTCCATGCTCTAGATACTGTCGAAGTTCTCCAGCATGTTTCACAAGCAATCTCAGCAATCTCAAAGTTGCCATTACAATAACATCATCAGTACTCTGTTCAGAAGTATTTCTTAAATGCAGCCTGGGATCATCTTCATCCAGAGGTACCTAACATACCATACACAGTTAAGATAGCACTCTTAACTGACCTTACTTTTTTAGTGTCAGGACTCAAGGTTTAAATGTTTTGAAAGTAGGTTTCATTACTAGCATAGGCTATAATGCGTACCTGGCCAGCATTGAGTTTAAGAAAGGTAAAATATGCACTGCAGGATAGTTTATAGAGACTGAAGATTCTGTCTACAACTTTTCTCCACACTTTAATTAACCCCTCTGTGGCATTTTCATCAAGATCTGAAAGCCAGGCGCAACTTGTCAACAACTGCCGCCATATAACATCCACCATGTCATCTTCTTCATTGTCCTCATTTTCAGGGATCTGTAGGGTCATATCTTCATCCTAAATTCAAACAGTGTAAGAATATTAATTGGAAAAACAATACGATAATTTGTTTAATCAAGTCCACAACCCATTTCTTTAATATATTAGTTGCTGATCCCAAGAAAGGGAGTTAGGTACCTGAAATGAGTACATAATTCAGTTCACAATTATCTGTCATTAATATAGCCATAAGGTTGAGAAAACACACTGCCACATTCACTAATCTAATCACATTTCTTTTAGAGCTTAAGTTTATTTTTGTACTGCCGGTGGTGGGTTGAACTTGATTTTAAGGTGTTACCCAAGTAATAGAGGGGAAAAGTAAGGTTGTCAAGCAAATGAACAGTACACTTTTTGAAAATTCAAAGTTTCTCCATACCTGAATCCCAGCTGGACGACATACTGCCTGCCCAAGAATTCCATAGATCTTCTCTTTGTCTTCTTCTGTAATATTGTCTGGAAGCAAGCTCTGAACCTCAGACTTCTCTCCTGGCAGCAGACGGACTCCTTCTCCCTGACTGTAACATTTAATAAATCATCACTCTCCAAAACACAGCCAAATACTTATAGAGCTACTTAGCTTTGTAATTCTGTAAATAATATTGTAGAGTTAGGTAAAATAGGGTAAGCAATCAAAAAACAATTAAGCAACAGTTTGCTATTGCTCTCGCTGTTTACTCAGAGATGAATTTCATAGAAGCATAGAAAAACAGGGCTGGCAGGGGCATTGGGGAGTCACCTAGTCTAATCCCCTGGTTTAAGGCAGGACCATCTTTGTCCAATCAATCTCATCCAAGTGCTTGTCTAATCTGCTCTTACTGTCCAAAAATGGACTGTGCTTCAGGGACAAAGTTCTATGCATCAGTAGGACAAAAAGAGATACAGGAAGGGTAGATAAGAGACTATAAGAACCTTAACAAAAGTGAAGCTTCTTATTTTTTCCCTTTTTATTTTTAAATATGATCAAATTAAACGTTAGGAATGGCTTTACCTGGCATTGTCAACTACTTTCCGGCCCCATCTGTAAGCCCAACTAGCCAATGCAGCCCAAGACTTGGCTACTTCTGGTGCTTGTACTGAAGACAAGTGGTACAGCTGTCCTAAAATGAAGTCTGGTTCTCCAACTCCAATATTTACTGTAGTGATCAAAATAAAGCAACATAGATTTATTTTTGTGAGTTAACTTAATTCAAGCACCTGAGACAAAAACATACCGCCCCCTCAAAATCAGCAAGGCAGGGCATACTCTTATTAAACATACTCCGTAATGCACTAGGTTTCTTACATTTCTCAACTACTATTCTAAAAAGGAGAATGTGGATGCTTACTGTTGGCAATAAAATGAAAACTAACAATTAATACCTTCCATGACTATATCACCACCAAACTTTGGAAGCTGCACACACTCTTACTACCACTCTCAAAACAAAATTCAAAATAATGATTAAGAAACCTTATCTCTGTGTCTACCAGGTACCATACTTCAAAGACAGACTTCTATGTATCCCAAGGAAAAGGAAAGACTATATAGCCAAACCAGATAAAAAATTAAGGCATTTTTAACCAGTAATACTAGATTTTTCAGTGCACAATCAATTCTAATTTGGTTATTCTGAATACAGGAAGGTTGCTCAAGACAGCCAGTTTTATTAACTGCAAAACACATTACAACTGTAAGAAAAATTAAAAAGTTGCACTAAATTGCATGTCAAGGAAAAGCCTTATGACTGTTTCTCAAATCTATTAACGAGCTTTACACATTGATCTTTTATAGCCACATCTTGAATGCCAGATCTACAATACTTTGTGTAAGGCCCCTGCTACATGTTACATATGTTACACAATTAACTAGTCAATTGTGCAATAAATTTAGAGCAGCCACAAATGCAAAGTAATTGATTACACCATAAAAATGACTATCCAACTATAATCTGAATGTGTATAAGGGCCCAAGGTTATATAGAATCTGAGCTGAGAGAGGACACCAAAGTAAAGCAAACTACTATCCTCTGAGAATTCATTTCAAGTCCTTGTATTTTTCACTATTATTTTTGTGTACCATTTGAGTATCGGACAATCTCCAACCTATTAAGCTCATTCACCGTGAAAAATCACTTCTATAGGAAAGAATCAGATTTGATGGTTCCAAAGAGTTTGGCAAAGCATAAACTAGACGAAAGAACTTCTTCTACCTGTAGATTCACTTTCAATCCTGGGATATTCCTCCTCTAGTGTATTAACAGGTGGTAGGTCAATCAAAGTATAGATGTTCTTAGATAAAGTAGAAAGGCCAGTGAGATTCTGCTGTTGTCGTGCTCTATACACTTGCTTCAGCTGTCCTGAAATCTCTTTCCATTCAGCTTGAATCCACTTAGCCAGAGTAAGAATGGACTTAGCTACTGCATATTCAGCTTTGGCAGATTTACAGAAGCATATGGCACAAGAACTCAGCATTTCCATAGCGTGCGTTGACTGACCTGCATGTTATTAACCAGATATGTTTATTGAATGTTAATTTTATTAAAAAATACAGCATACTTCAGATATAGCTTTAACACATTATGAACACAAGTGAGTGACTGACTCTCTCACTTACATGAGCAATTTATAAGATTCTACGCTAAAGGCCTAAATGTGTGTGACAACTGCACTTGAAATACAGACCTGCTATAAACTGTCATGTAGCACGAGTAATTGGGAATTTGTTTCAAATTTAAGCAGCATAATTAAAAAATAATTTAAAATACTCTTAAATTTTAGATGTTATTTACTAGGCAGAAAGCAGCTTAAGTTTACTGTGCAATCATGATTTCTTAAGAAAACTTCTTAGCTAGAAATACTTGACTATATTATAACATCACATAATCATAGTGTTAGTTATCAAACACTAACCTGCTGCATATAACAATTTTGTTTTCTCAATATCCAATTCGGGTCCCCATTTTTCATCCATTTGACCTGGTGTTGAGAGTTTTTTGAAGTGCTGCACTAACTCTTGTGCAGTGGTGGTTTTTCCCAGCTGAACTTCACTGCACTGAGCAAGCAACCGTGTGGCTAGGGCAACATTCCCTCGTTTTCGAGCAAATTTTGCTGCTGTGAGGCCCAGTTCCATTAGATGACTTCTTACTGGGACAGTTTGTTCTGGGGAAAACAAACAAACGAACAAACAAAAAAAGTTTGCTTTTAAGATCAGCCCATGTATTTAAGGCATACAGCAGAGCTTTGCCTTATGCTAGATACATTACAGAATCCAGTTTCAAAAAAAGAAAAAAAAATGATTCTCACTGTTCTTAGTCTATAAGAATTGGGATGAATAACAGAAGATTTTTTAAACAAGACAGATATCCCTGGCAAAAAATTAAACAAGACTCTTCTTCCCTATCAAGAAACTGCATGATTTCCACCAGGCTCCAAACCTCTTTCAATTTGCTGATGTACTACTTTGACATAGGAATTATTCACTAGGGCTACGCAAAGCTTCGATCCCCAATTCGATTCAACAGAGATTCGTCCCAATTTAGGGGCCGAATCTCTGAATCTGAATCGAATCAGAGGACCCTTTAATCTCTCTGAATCGAATCGAAATATCCAAATCAATTCGGACATAGACACAGCTTTAAATGTTTTTTCTACATACCTGTAGGTAGCAGGGGCTCGTGAATGCTGCAGTGGTGGGGCACATGGTGCATCCCACAGGAGCATGAGGGGGCTCCCCAGTGTGCTCAGCAACAGACCTGGAAGTGGACTAGAAGCACTTCCAGTCCACTGGGGAGTGCACTGAGGGCCCCCCACCCCAACTCAGCAACTGGTGCCTCCTAGGTCTGGGGGGGCACCTGGGGTCCCCCCCCAGCTGAGTCAGAGGGGTGCAGGGGAGCTCCCCAGCGCGTTCCCCGGCAGACCCAGAAGTGGACCAGAAGTATTTCCGGTCCACTTCTGGGTTCACTGCCGAGCACATAGAGGGCCTCCCTGCACTCCTGTGGGACACCCCATGCACCCCAGCATCACAGCGATCACGAGCTACACCGGTACCTTGAGATATATAGAAAAAACATTTAAAGCTGTATCTATGTCTGAATCACTGATTCTCCGAGTCAGCATCGAATCTTCAGATTCGGATTTGGCTGAATCGAATCGGGGACAGTGATCCAAATCAATGAAACAAATTGCCATCTCCGATTCAGGCCAAATCCAACTCTAATAGGGCCTGCTTTGCACACCCCATTATTAACTGCTTTTAGTTTTAAATTTTAATTCCCAAGTTTCTTAAAGAATCTGTTGGCCTTCATACCCAAGTGTTTCTGGAGGGATGACTTCATATTTATGTAGCTAGCATTTCAGATTTTGCATAGTTTAAAGTCAAAAGCTTCTGTGGTGTGAAGGATCTTTTTAAAAGGTATTAATTTCAGAGAAACAGCCATGGTAAACATTATAGCTACTACAGTCAACTGCATGCAAAACTACTTTCTGAGGTGTTTCAGCAAATTTTGTTCTCATAATAAATTCTTTATTCCTTAGCCTTACCCTCTGTGTTTGTTAGTCAACATGAAAATAAAGAAGGGGAACATCTTCTGCTAGTTCCCTTACAAAAGTCCAAAAGGAACCGTTTAACCCCACCAACTTAAACAGCAGCTTGGGGTTGAGTCAAAGAGCACTTCAACCCAGGACAGGACTCTGACATGCAGTTCCATTCTACCAAAGTTTTCTTTGCATTAAGTTGAAACAAAAGAAGCCAGTCTTTCTGATCTAGTATTATGCTGAAAACCTGTTAAAATTTTCCAATTGTTGTTTCTGTAACCTAGTGCAGTGAGCCTTGTCTACGTATTTTTGTTTTTGCTTACAAGGGATTCAAACTAGCTCGAGTATATCAGGTTGGTTTGAACTACTCAAGCAGAAGCAAGTGCTTCTATATGAAAAGTTTTAAGTTAATTGCATAATTACTCTTCAGTAAAATTTAATTTCTATACCTTTAAGTTTTTCTATCAATTGATTCTGGTACACTGTGTATCTTAGGGCATGCATCCATGGTCTTACATCATGCTGTTTGCATGACCGTAAAGCATCACTAAGAAGAGGGATAAGGCAGTCCTGCAAAAAATATAAAAATTGCATGTTTGTCACAGAACAGTTTTTAGTAAATATTTTCAGATTTTGATTTTTTTGATACGTAAAGCAGATTTTAGAGGGAAATAGGGTACAGTCTGTGTTAGTACCCATTTTATTTACCCAGTTAGTCTGTAAAATACAAAATGTTTAACAAACTGATTTAATACATAAGACACCCGAAAATAAGATCATGAAAAAGGAAGGTTTCAACTCAAGCATAATTGTTATATTATTGAACCAAACAGATTAACACAGGGGTGGGCAATTATTTCTGCTGGAGGGCTGCTTAACAAGTTTTGGTTACCTGTCGAGGGCCGCAAGGGTAAACCCACCCCTTGACAGGTGCCCCATTCCCTGGTCGCCATCTTGGGACTGAAAGTCCCCCCGACCCCCTCCCCCAACCCCTGATCTTTGCCACCTGAAGTCCCACCCCTTTCCCCCAGAAGCACTCCTTCTGAGAAGGGGGTTTGCCATCTTGGAACTGCAAAAGAAACAAATTATATACTAAAAATCAAACATTAACAATATAATATTTTAATTATATTTTAAAAAATATATTTTTTTGTTCTGTTTTGTGTGCGTTTGCATGGTGTATACAGAGGCGATTGCATAATAGCTCAAAATGAAGTCTTACTCTTGTATATTGTGGGGGTGTGCAGAGGTGTGGGTGGGCATGGGGTCTGTGGGGACTGTGGGTATGTGTGTTTGGATGTGGAGTATGAAGGAGGGTGTGGGTGTAAATGTGGATGCGTGGGTATGAGGGTTAGTAGGGGTGTGTTTGTGGGGATG
>NW_005842722.1:650092-705673 GCF_000455745.1 Alligator sinensis
AGCTGCCCCGGCCCCACTGCGTGCCCAGGAGGCAGCAGGACATGCCACAGCTGGATGATGCCTGGGCCAGGCGGGACTAAGGGTCCCACTGCAGGCCAGACAAAGACCCTCTGCAGGCCAGATTTGGTCTGTAGGCTGTATTTCGCCCACCCTTGGATTAACTAGAAAGGATCAATGTCAAACTTCTGTTGTTCAACTGGATGTTCTCACAAATATATATATATATATATATTTTTATAAATAAAAGTAAAACAGATATTTTTACCATGTTTATGCTTCATTAACAGAGTTACCCTGACTCTGTAAAAAACTAAATGATGTTTTACTACAATGTGATCTCAGGCAAGTTTGAGCAAAGAACCTCTCTCTTCAACACTATTTAAGTAGTGACAGTGCCCGAATCATTTACATTTTATAAATATTGTTTTTAAAAAGAACCTGAATGTCTGCATGCATACACAAATACAAAAAAAACCCACATACCTCTGATGAAAGCCTGTTAGAAACTGTATTTTCCAAAGCAGACGAACAATATAACTGCACGGTGCTCAACACCGGCAGTGACTGAGATACAGTCAGGGTGGAAAGCCTTAAAGGTCCAATGGCTATTCGTGAAGTCTGCTTCAGGTATTTTATAATATTTCTGAAATAAAAGATTTAAGAGACTATAGAGCAATACAATTTGCTATTTACTTATTTTCATTATCTCTTTAACAAGATAGCGTTATTTATTAGGACAAAACCCTGAACAGGCAACAAGTTCAGCCTCTTCCATACTTTATAATGCACAGTATGTTCTATTATATGACTTTCTACTTCAAAGTCGAGTGCAGTGCCAAATAAGCAAGTGAATAAAAACATTAGATGATCTCCAAATTGAAATCTAGAGTTGTTCTTTCTTTCCGAATAGGTTTATATTCAAGACAGAAAAAGCAACTACAGTCTCATAAAAAAAATCCAAACAAAGCATGATACTTGAAGTATGAAGAAGAGCATGCTTTCAACAAAGTCATGTTCATAGGTTGAAACAGCTTTTCCCCATAATCACTGCATTCACTTAAATATTCTTTCAACTTACTCAGTTATAGATTGCCACTTTTGTTCCTGTTCAATATGATTTATAGCTGTGGCCAAACACACTGAACTTCTCAATAACTGTACTTCAATTGCTTTTTGAAGTTCTTTCGGATCAGGACTTAGCATGTTAGGAAGGAGCTTCTTCATATCTACAAAGATCATAACACAGATGTAATACAGTCTACAAAAGGTAAAAGTGTGTTCCAAATGTTATTCTTACAATGAAATCTTAAAAACAAGAAGGCTTGAGAAAAAAAAAAAATCTGTAAAATAAGTATTGGTAATTAACACAAAAATTAGATCCAAAAAAGCTTCAATGGCATTCAGAACTGATTGCCAACTATTTCTGAACTTGGCTCATAACATTACAGTAGTTCTGATAACATCTAAGACAGTATTTTTCCTTTTAACAGGCACAGTTTAGATGAATGTCCTCTTAATAAGTAATTAACATCTCCATTATTAATTTTAAATGTTATTTGTACCTATTTTTTCTTTGGATCCTCCAGTAAGAAGGTTGATGTTTTCTCCTGGCAGCAATTCTAGCTGTTCTGTACATTCTGTAAGTTCTCCAGATTCAAAGCTGCTTAAAGATCTGCAATTCAATTTTTACATTTTTAATTTTTATAGCACTCCTACTTTATCTTAGCTGGTAAATAGCCTACAACTCTACAGCAAGAAAAGCAAAACAGAGCTAGTAAAACAATCACCCTTTGACACATTTCTTCAAGTAGAAGAAAACTGTGATATTTTACCCAAGCATTTTAATAAGATAAAATTAAAATCATATTCTGTATCGTTATAACTGTATGCAAAGGAGTTCCATTTTAAAGTTTTAATTAAAATTAAAATGTACATTAAAACATGTCATGAAAAACTTGCATCACTTTTTGCCATTCTAGAAAAACTAAAAAAAGTATTGATCAAAATAAAAACGTGTAAATATAACAAAGCTTTGTTCATAAAAAATTATCATTAGTCCACATACTTAATATTCTTCCAATATGAAAAAATATTGGCAAATTACTGTGAAATTCTTTCAGGGGAATCAAGCAGAAAAAGAGCTTTTCTTTATGCATAAGGAGTAAAATCCTCATCAACTGAACTCCATGCGAGTTTCACCACTGGACTGCCATAAGTCTAAGCTTTCACATGAACATTTCTTGGCCAGTATCAGCTATTTGATTCACATGACAACAAGGAGCTCTAGTAAGTGCTGAAGTCTTGTGCTGGGCCTACTTTACACAGACATACATCAACAGCAGCCAAAATATGAACTTTTTCCTCCTATCCAGTTGACAAAATCTGCTAAGCATTTGAGATTCTTCCAGAACCCTACTAATTAGTCATTGAAGAGCAAGAGGATTGCTGGCCCAAATATAGAGGAATATGATGACTCAAAAAGTTCAAGTGCTCTCTTACCATCTCCTGGCAAGAGAAGAATTATACTGGAGTATCTGGACTGACAAAGGGGTGAAAGCACTGGTTATAAAGTGTTTATAGCCCTATTGCTGCTTTCAATTTATCCATTTTTTTTTTTTTTTTTTAAATGACAGGGTTGCTCCTTTCTACTAGATTTTGTAAAGTCAATCCTATGCAAGGGCTGAATACTTTAAAAAGCTGTATGTATTTGGTGCCTAGCAACCAGAAAACGCTGCAAGTTTGATAGTCCACCTGTAGGACACTGCCTCACATCCTAGTCAAATGATCAAATCTCTGCAAATACACACAAAAAAAATCTGTGGCTACTTCTCTAAAAAGGATAAGAATGAAACATTCAGAACTAAGCCAAGCATGGATTAACGTTAGGGACCAACTACATGATAAGTATCAACTGTTACTCCAAAGCAAACTATTTGTTATAAGAGTATAAAAGGGAAAAAAATTGCCATCTTTAATATTAGAAAAAAAAATTCTTATTAACATATTTTACTCTAGAGAATACAAAAAAGATACAAGTGGGTTCACCCCTTCTAGTGAAATAACTGACAAGTTTAATATCTTTGCTTCCAAAGCAACAATTCAAAATGACTTTCCCCCACAAAATCACGTTTAATAATCAGGAAGCTATAACAGTTATTTAGGATCATGTGAATTCTCTGATGTATTTGCTACACATCAAGAACAAGTCTTGATTCTAAAATCATTACTAGTTTTTGCATCATAAAACACAAAATATCTTAGCAATTGGACGTCATTGACATGACTGTTTAGGGCAAGGGTGGGCAATTATTTCGGCTGGAGGGCCACTTAATAAGTTTTGGTGAGCTATCAAGGCCCGCAAGGGTACCCCACCCCTTGACAGGTGCCCCACACCCTGGCTGCCATCTTGGAACTGGAAGTCCCCCAGCCCCAGAAGTACTCATTTGTGGGGGGGGAAGAGGGGGTTGCTATCTTGGAACCAGAAAAAAAATTATATACTAAAAGTCAAACACTTACTGTAACGTATCTTAAGTTTATTACAAAAAATATTTTTGTCAAGATTTGTGTTTGCATAGTATATATAGAGATGATTACACAATAGTTCAAAAATAAAGTCTTATTCTTGTACAGTGTGTGTGGGGGGTGTATGGCTGGGGGTGAATGCGTATATGATAGTGTGAGGGTGTGTGTGTATGGGGTTTGTGAAGGGGTGTAGCTGTGTGTGGCAGAATGGAGGGTATATTGCGGGGTGTGTGTATATATGGGGGGGTTGTGGGACCAGGATGTGGGTGTGTGAGGGAGGGTGGGGGTGAGTGCCCCCCCGCACACTCTCCCCCCCATGGCGCATAGCCCCTGCCACTGGCAGCAGCAGCAGGCAGTGGGCCCTTGAGGTGATTATGGCCCACACAAGCACTGCCACTTGGCAGCACGTAGCTCCGGACAGTTCTGGAGGCTGCACATGGTGGCAAGGAGCAGGGCCACGCAGGCCCACCTCTATCATGTGGACTTCCCTGTGGCACATGTGCAGCTCCTGGCACTCATGTGCCACTGGAGGGAAGCCCTGAACAATGGAGCTGGCTGCCTTCCCTGCTCCCTGCCACCACGTGAAGGTCCTAGGACTCCACTGGAAGTGGAGGGAAGCCCTGCCCCTTGCTTCCAGGCACAGTCCCGTGAGCTGTATATGGTGGCAGGGAGTGGGGCCAGGCTGCTGGCTCCATTGTGCGGGGCTTCCCCCTGGTGGTATGCGAGTGCCAGGAGCTGCACATGCGCAACATGGAGCCCCCGCATAACGGGGTTCCGCTCCTTGCCGCCATGTGCATCTCCTAGAACTGGCTGAAGCCACATGCTGCCAGGCAGCAGCACCTGCATAGGCCATAAGCACCCCTTGGGCCTGCCACCTGCTGCTACCAGCAGCAGCGGTGGAGTCCCTACAACCCCACCACCCTTCCTTACATGACAGAAATCCCACACACCCACACCCTGCCCACCCGAGCTCTGTGCTCTTCGTGCCCCCCAGGTGTGGGCTCTGTGCTGCCACCCAGCAGCACCCACCCTGCCCCCACTGCTTCCTTAACAGCTGCCCAAAGCGAGGGCTGCAGCAGGGACAGAAGGAGGAACCACTGAAGCCTGGGGAAGCTGAGCAGGTCCTCCAGCAGCTTCAGCAGTGGCAGCCGCAACCCTGCTTGGAAGCAGTGCGTGCTGGCTGGGCCGGGCCTTTCTGTGCCAGAGGGTGGGAGTGAGGTGCATGGCCTGGGTGTGGTACAATTAATTGGTGGGCACCTGCAGGCCAGATGAAATTGCCCGATGGGCTGAATCTGGCCCACAGGCCATATTTTGCCTGCCCCTAGTTTAGGGGAAGTTTAATTTCAAAGTTCACTAATGTACCATTGAATAAATTAATAAAAATCTTACTTTATGTAGTTAAAGTCTGCTTTTAAATTGACTGAAATATTGCTTGTGCTTTTTTTCAAGTCATGGACTGCATTCTGCCATTCTTGTACTGCAGACCAATCAGCAATTGAAATGTAACATTCACATGCTTTGTTACCCAGGTAATTTATAACTTCAGGTGAAGAGTCACTTGGTTTTGTAAGAACAGTTTTTCTAGCTTCACCTGTGAAAAATAAGAAAAGTCAATATTAAAAATCAGTATTACTCAAGGCAAGGGCTGTCAACCAGGGGTACACGTACCCCTGGGGGTATTTTGCAAGACCCCAGTGGGTACATGGCAGCAATGCAGAGAAGCTGCCAGCAATTCCAGTTTCACTCGTGGACCAGCCACCAGGAGACCCACCCTCCCCACTCGATCGGCCGCTGGGGGACTCCTTGCTTCTCAACTACCCGCCAGGGATACACCAACCAAAACAAGGTTGAAAACTCCTAACTTAAGGCATTTGAAATTACATTTAGGCAAAAAGTTTGTTTTTTGAGATTAAGCAGTTTTGAATTATGTAAAACTAATGAAGAGATTTAAAGATGTAAAATATTTAGTCAACACACACAAACTGATTTAATACACATAACCGAGTAATGCACTCAAAGGAGCATACAAAAAGCTCACCTTAGTTCTCAGTATTCTATTAAATATTTGTGACAAGGTCTCACATTGGGAGTTCTTTACTATACTACAAAAATTCATCCATGAAGGATAAAAATAAACAGAACTATTTAGGCCATAATATTCATAATGCAATGTGACCATTTAAAATGCCAAGTACATTTTACAACATTAGCCTACCTTTTATAAAGTCTACTCACTTAGTCCCCAATCCTGCAAACCCTTATGAACTTGCTTACCTATGCATAAGTGCTATTCATTTCTATAAGATTAAATGTGTGGACAGTTAAAACCTGCACAAATGTTTGCAAGATCCAGGTACTTTATGTGGTAAATTAGCAAGGAATCACTAGTCCTGTTTAAATGTTAATATTATAAGCAATACATTATTTACTTTAAAATTAACATTTATGTATAGCTTGTGAAAAATCTGAAAAAGAAATGAATGCTACTCACCATTCAAAGTATGCTTTGGGCTGGCATTATTGCCACTAGTTGAGTTGGCTAACTTCAGAACAGATTTATCAAAGCCTGCTATGCAACAGTCTACTCCTGTCATGGAAAACAAGTGCTCCTGATATTCAACAGTTGCTTTTTCAAACCTTAAAATTAAGACGTAAAGTTTTAGTTACTATTACACAGCAGTGATTTTCTACCTTTTTGTACAGCATATGAACAACATTTCTTCAGTCCAAACTCATCAACTATGCCTTTAGAAAAAAAACCCATTGTTCAAGATGGAAAATGGCCGATTGCCAGCTGAGAGACATGATCATTCTACACATGCACAATAGTATCAAATCTTTTAAAATGTCATGTCACCTTCGAATAACCAGGAGCTAAAAAAAAAAAAAAAAAAAAAAAAGATATGCAGTATTTTGGATGAGTGGGCTTTTTATTTGATTTTCATTTTCACTCCCTCTTCCACAAGAGACAGGGGAAGGAAAAAGCAGGTTGAGCCCCAATGGAGCCATCCTGTGTCATCATCCCCTCTGCCCATCACCTGTGGCGGGGAATTCTTGGGTGCTGGTGCAATCCTCAGCATGCAGAATCCCTTCAGGTGCAGTTTGCCTCCACTTTGCCTGTGACCAGAAACTATGCAATGGTTGTACCTCTATTTAATTCCTTTTTCAGAAAGCATCAAGTATGTGTAATGCAAAGGCATGTTGCCCTTCAAAAGAAGTTGCTGGCAGCAGAGAAAAGAGTGGTGAAATGTTAACAGGAAGGGGAGAAAATGCAGGAAACTACTTCCATGAAGACCAAACTAAAAAAAATGTAAAGGTAGTGCCTGTGACAGACAAAGAATTTGGTTCTTAATCATTCTTCCCCACCCCTAGTTCATCTTAACGCACCTAAGTGGCACTTAGCCACATATATGCAATTTTTTGGACACTTTTATAAAGGTTAGATTATATTTTCACTCACATACCAACCCTTATTGAGCACTTACCTTCTAAGCAGGATGAGACTATTGCACTAGAGCTCCAGAGCAAAAAAACACTGCTCAGGTACATGCAAAACTGTTCAAGTGTCCACAATCTGAGTTGAACAGGGAGGGAGATGCAGATACAAACTCACTTTGGGTGAAAGGGCCCAAAACCCAGATCTCCTCCCACTGGGCAAGTGCCCTAACCGTTAAGCTACGGGGCCCACAGGTCGGAAGGTCCTCATACACAGTTTTATTTCAAGTAGTTATGTGCATACCCAGATGATCCTATTCCAACACAAGTGAAAATGTAATCTAAAAGCTGTTCGAGTCCCAAAAACTGCACTTACACAACTACAAAAGTGCAACATAGGCACATATAGCTGAAACTGGATTTGTCCCCAAGAATGGTGCCTCCCCTGTAGACCAGAAAAAAAGAACATTCTACAGCGACACTGAATGCATGTGACGTCCTGTAGGTTTTGCTCAATTAGAAGTTTTGTCTTTTTACACTTAAAACTTAGATATGTTTCCCTTGCTTTATGCAGGTTCTGTATGTGCGAATTTGCTCTTATGTGACGACCCTTTTTATACCAAAAAATCATTATATGCAAGGCAAATTCACTCTTACGTGATTGGTGTGGTGGAAGGTCACAGTCAGCTGCCTTGTGCGGTGCATTGTGGGAGTGACACGCACCAAAATACAGCCTCCTGTGTGGATCTGTGCTCCTCACTCATGGTCTGTGACACGTGTTTCTATAGTTGCCTTCCGCATTATGATAGTGTCCTGTGCTTGTGTGTACTGTCTGCTGTTGGTGAGTACCAAAACTGTCTTACAAAAGTGGTAAAAATGGGTTTGGGGGTCAGTACAGTTGAGGTCTTGGAACGTATCCATATTTGTTGCATTGTAAAGTAGGTTCCCTTTACGCAAATTTGAGTTACGTGCTGTTTTCCACAAATGCATGTACAGCATAAAGCGAGGGAAACCTGTACCATTTCCTTTCTGAGATTCAATGTGTACTTTCCACAACAAAAGGAGGAATGAAACTATACTTCATCTTATTGATCCACCATTTTATATCAACTATCCACTATAATACAAGCCAGTAAGCTGCCAATAGGTAAACAGGCAGACATTTAATTAAAAGCTGGTTTAGGCAGCCTGTGTATGTTGCACACAGCAGACTGGGAAGGGTCAGCAGACTGGGAAGAGACAGAAAGTAGAGCAACAGATTGGGCATAGAAAGGGAATTGGAGTGGCATTTAAGATAAGCTCTGCATCTTCCTCGTGGCAAGTATGCCAAGAAAGTTGGATGCCACTGCACTTGACATTTTTCAAATGCCACTGATTTCAACATTAAAGGTCCCAGCTCATTTAAGCATGCCTCCTAATTCATGCAGGACAGCCTGTTCTCCGTTTTTCACCCATCATTAATGTTCAGGCACTGAACTCAGCTTCCACGCAGCTGTTTGCACATCAAGGCTCATATTATACTACTCAAAGCATCTTGCTTGGAATTCCAGGACCTCTTCAATTTCAGGGCCCCTAACAGCAAAGTACTGACAGAATCCAAGTTGTACAAGAAAAATTATCATGTTGGACAGCTTTCTGAATATCAAACAAGCAGCTAAGACTTTTTCAGTAATTATCAGTGCTTCCAGGAAGAGTTAAAAGTAAGGTCAGAAACTTTGGCATAGTGTTGCTAGTGACCCTTCAGATTACTAACTTCCTTTTCAGGTTTTCAGAAGTCTAACAGGACTGTTGGGCTAGGGACAGAAGTTACACATAGACCAGTTTAAGTGATCAGGAACTAGTTTAAAACCTGTAACAGAACAAAAGTTCAGTGCACTTAACCACTTCTGAAGTGGCTGAAACTGGTTTAAGATAAATCAGGATGGATGTAGTCTCAGACTTGGGTCAAATCGGTTTATAGAACTTCTGTCCCAGATCCCCTCCCGATTCAAGTTCATTCACAGCCCCCCCACCCCAGCATCCCAGGATGCTGTGCAGCCCTGGGCTGTGCTCTCTGCTCCAGAAGAGAAGGGCGGGCCCCACCCACAGCTGTCGCAGAGGTTTTTCCATCCCCCACAGCACAGAACTTGGGTGGGGGTAGTAAAGTTCCCACTGTGGGCTTTCCCCACCATCCACACACCCTCCTTGGCTGGCAGGCTGGCTGAAGAGGGAGTGTTGGGGGTGAAATGCCACCCCTGCCTCGCCCTGCTCCAGACCCCCAGCTAGGCTGTGCCCAGCACAGATAGGGCCGGGGGGGCAGGGGTTGTGCCCCCCAACTCCCTCCTCAGCCTGGCTCCCAGCTTACAGCTCAGGCAGGGGAAAAGCCCACGGCGGGTGCTTTCCTCCCCCATCTCAGCTCGGCACAGCCCAGATGGGTTACAGAGCCAGGCTGGGGGGGCGTTTCTTCTTCCCCCCACTCCAGCCAGCCAAGAAGGGGTTGTGGCTAGGAGACTCGGCTGGCTCCTGGCTCCCAGTGCGTGGACAGGGGAAGAGGGATGGAGAAATGCCCTACTGGGGCCTTCTCCCCATGCCAGGGAGACCCTGGGGGGGGGTCTGATGTGGGGGGGGGGGGGGGGTGTCCCCCTCCTCCTACTCCTCAGCCTGCCCAGGGCTGAGCAGGGAGTGTGGTTAGGAGACTTGCCCAGCTCCACGCTCAAGGGAGAAACACCCCGTTGGGGGCTTCTCCTTTCCCACCATGTTGGGGAAACCCCTGTTGGGGGGTCCGGTGGAGTGTAGGAGGTGGGATGGGGATTTCTTCCATACCTGTTTCTCAGCTGGCCAAAGGCTGAGAAGAGGGTGTGTTTGGGGGGGGAAAATAGCTAGGATCTCTGCAGTGGCCGACAGGGTGAGAGGCCTGCTCTAGCATCCCCTGGCTACTGGTATGGGCAACTGGTAGGGTTTGGCTTCCTTTCCAGTTTGCAAAGTGAACATTAGTTCACTTGCTCATTGGTTCAATCTAGACAGTTAGAGAAATCTGCAAAGACTGAATCAATTCAGCCTCAGGCTTTCTGAATGTCTGTCTTTAGCCTTAATGCTTAATCTGTGACAACTGAACTACACCCTTGCATATTTGTTTGAAAATTTACATGTATAAGAAATTCTAGGACATGCAAGCCAACGCCCAAAAACACATTAAATACAATTCTTCAAACAAAAGAAACAGACCAAGCCCCTTGATACACAGAGCAATTTTTTTCATCAAATATAAGAAGGTGAAGCCTCATGTGGTTAGGAAATAAGCCCACATTCACACCAACTAGCCATTGTGCAAACTTACCTTCCTTCTGCTTGCTGGGCTACAGAATTAATCCAAGCAAGACTCTTCCCAAGTACATTGAAACACCAAACAGCTATTCCCTGGATAGCTTCCGGGCAATGAAGCTCACATAGTGCTTCCACCAACATCATAATCGTCACTTCTAATTCATTTCCCTGAAATTAAATTTCAATTGAATGTAACAGCTACTGTTTGCAGTAAAAAGCTATGTACACTGTTCAATGCTTAAAACAAGTAAAACAATGTGAACAATTTGTACGCACATCCCACAATGAATGTTCTGAAAGCCATTTTGTTTCCACGCTCCTCCCTTAGGATCTTTCAAAGCCAGGTTCTGTGTATGACACACTCTGGCAAGACTATTAAACACTGCTCTTTCTTGCTTATTGACTGTACTTAGGTAAAAAATATTTTGCGGGGGTTAATGAAAAGATAAAAAAAAAAATCACAAATAGTTAACAGGCACTGATCTAGGAAAAAAAACCTCTGCCCATTAAGTAGTTCAAATTGTTACCTTGACAAGTTATCAGTGCCCTTCAGCTTTTTACTTATTATATATATTCCTTGTCAACCACTATGAGTACATATAAACATTCAGGGAGGTTAGGGGGAGGTTAGATTGAGTTAAAAATGACCACATGATCCAAGGTAAGTCAGGATGGGAGGGTAAGTGGATTGGGGGGTCCAGGAGGATTGGGTGGGAAGGTTGATGGGGCCTGGGAGGGTTTGGCAGGATCGGTGGGATTGGCAGTTCTATGCCCCGCATCCCCCCGAAGATCAGGGGCTATTTTTAGCTGCCCCCCTGCCACGCCATCTCCCACCCCCAAATGAACAATGCCCCTCCCCCTGGTGAACCTACCCTCTCACATCCTGCCTGCCCCCCTCCTCCCCACCCAAACTTACTTTGATTGGCTGCCAGCACTGGCAAGCACCAGTGACACAGGCACCGAGTTTGGCAGGCTTGAATGGGGGAGGTTGTTGCTTGCCTGTGGGTGGGATTAAGGGGCCAGGGGTCATAAAAAAAATAGCCCAGTGCCAAGGGAGCAGGTAGGAAAAGTGCAGTCCCGGGGCCGGCCCCAGCCCCAGCCCCGGCCCTAGGGCCAGTAGCTGGGCTTTTCCAGTCACAGGGCTGTGCTGGGAATCGTACAGAAGTTCAGTTAGACTGGTCTCACCGGGACCCAAACTAAATTAAACTACCACCGAAGTCAGGTTAACTAGGATCAGGTCAACCATTTTCAAACCAAGTTAACTTCCTGAGCTTCTGTACAGTTTGCACTTACATCTCTAGTTAAATCAATCTAAGTGGAAACTACATTTGTGCCTGGGCAAACTAAGTTAAATCAGGTGGCCAAGCATGATCTAACCTCCCTGAACTTCTGTACCTAGCATTTGTAGGAAAGAAACAATCTTTCAGACATTTTTTCCCAGTCCTAGAGGATGGGAAAGAGACAGTGAGAAAAAAAAAAAAAAAAAAGCATTTTCACAATTCCAGGAAATATTCCACCACAGATTGGTGTAACAGAGATATGAAAAACTATTCCACAAATTTTAGACAAGCTCTCATTTAAACAGTTGGAATTCCTGGTCAAATATGAACTTAGTGTCCATTTATTTTCCATAATTTTCTGACTAAATGCATAAAAGAAACAAAATTTCCATCTTCTAAAAAGGTTTTTGACTAATCACTTCCCCAAAATAGACGAGTTCAAAAACAATGCTAGAACACAACAACTCAAGAATTGTGAAAAATTTCTCTCAACAGCTTACAAATGTATGAAAGTTACAGTACCTGAGAGAGACTGTTATTGGTCTTCATTTCTGTGAGTAAATCAAAACCATGTCTAACAGTCACCGCAGGTTGGCCAGCCAATAATCCAACGCGCATAATGGAAAGTCTAATACGAGTTAGCCAGTCTTGGCAGGTCTGGCGGTTAGTATAAAAGAACGTCCTGATAACCTTTAGAATAGGAAGAAAGATCCTGAGTTTTATATTGCAAATACCCTTTTTGTGTAAATTAATGTTAAAATATGTAATGATATCTACAACACAGGAAGAGTTTTCCCCTCTTCAATTCAATTCCCAAATAGTTCAATTCATTTAAATACAGAAAGAAAAGAAACAAAACACCAACACTATTGTATGAAAGTTCTATCAATAATTCCATTATTAAAAAGCTGTACAGTATTTACATTCCCTATTCACAGCAGATTGCTGCCATTTTTGTTCTGTCTAACCCACCCTTCTAACACCTGTTTGGAGGGTTATATTCCCCTAGGTGAGAGAGTCTGGGAGGTAAGGAAGGGGAAGAAGGGACAGAAGGTCCATTTCTTAGACACCACTCACTTGCTGACAAGCAGAATACGCTCATTCTGCTTTCAAAAATCTGTTAGTTCTGACACTGGACAATCAGAACATAAATAAAAATGACAAGGATTCAAAAGCAAAAGAACGTTAGGTGGTATCTAAATATTATAATGAATCTGGTACATTTGTTCAGAAATTGATGGAAAGCTTTCTAATTGGGGTGCATAAAAATCAACGATTTGAAAAAAACAGATTTTTTTTTTTATTTAAAATCAGAATTTTTTTATTTAATCGTATTTTTTTTTGTCAAGATGCCTTTAAAAAAATCCTATATAAAGATAGTTTTAAATTTAAGATAAGTTAAAGCTCAAAGATATCATCATGGAACAGGGATTATAATGTCTAATAATATACTATTTGAGACAATATATTCATGCAACCTTTTTAGAAAAGTTTTATAAATTGGTCACAACAGGCCACAGACTATATTAGGGGCCCAATCTTATAGGTTCCCAGAGACTCCTCTATAGATTAGTAAAGATTAGAGAAACTCTACCCAACAGGATTCAGTGCTCAATCTAGAATAGGGATAGGCAACGTTTTTGGGCAGTGAGCCAAAATCACCTGCAACCTCAACTCATGAGATGTTGGTGTGCCAGGGGCGGATGGGAGCCATGAGGGATCCAAATCCTTGCTGCAGTACTATAGACCTGGCCCCTTCCCTGCCATCTGCCCAGAGGCATGCATGCCACACTGGTATCCATGCTGGGGGTTGCCTAGCCCTGGTCTAGAAGATCTCATTAAGTATCACTATGATGCTTAATTTTAGTTCTCAAACCTGTGGATTGGTGTCTCCAGAGATAACATCCTTGTCAACAGCAGTATACGGAGATGAGACATAACAGACCTGAACAGACCATCAGCCCTATTGTCTCTCTGCAAGTTTGTATACACAGAGTCAAGCCCTTACCTTTTTCTAAAAGTGCAAAGTTTCAAGAAGTTAAATGAATAGAGGATTGTTGGGGGTGGAGTAAATCTGGACAAGGAGGAGGAGTCTGGAAATAAATGCAAGGAGGGAGGGGCAGTAGAAACAAAAGAGAAACATTTTGAGCAGAATATTCCAGAAGTCTTGAGGGATATGTTTCTGAGTATAGCCTGTTCACTGATTTGAGATCTAGTGAAGGATTAGTATGGTACAAGGGAAAACCTATGATGGCAGCAGGCTTGCCAGGCTGTAAAAGAAAAGAAATCAAAGACGAGAAGAAATCTAGAAGGAAGTGAAGAAAGTCCCAAACTAACAACGTATGGCTGCAGCGCTCATTTGATGTCCTTCTAATACAGCGTGGCAAAAATATCCCCCAAATATCCATGATTAATCTAGCGAATGGGAGACAGGTCACCTCCCAATGACTTCACAAGTATTTGCTTCAATCAGCTTTAGCAAATAAAATAACCAAATCATAATTCAACTTTCTGATGTAGCTGCAAAATTGATCTGAAATAGTATCAAGATAAATCACCACGTTATGTATAGTATAGTGTGTACCTTCTAAAAATGAAACCTACAGCAAGCTCTGAGTTGTGAATAACATGTATTACGGTTATATCAAACAACAAGAACACACTTTTTGTAGAAAACAATGTCGCAGGGCGTTAAAGCAATCCTGCTCCTTTAAGAACAGAAACAGCCTGGCTAGAGAGCCCGGCAAGCTGACAGCTGCAGGTTGGGAAGCAGGCTAATGAGGGAATTAGCCAGCACCTGCAGGCAGTCAGCTGACTGGAAGGAGGCAGGCCCTGGGCACGTATAAGCCCCAGGGCTGGGGCTGGCAAGGGGTTAGTTCTCTGGTAGCTGCCAGGGGAAGGAGCCCTTGTAGGAAATAATTATTTAGAGATGTTTGATGGCCTGGGTTGCTGCCTGCAAGATTAACAGAGATCAGAAGGTACCTGGGGCTAGGAGGAACACAGTAAGGAGAAGTTTCTCTCTTTAAAGGGGCAGAATGTGGCCTCCATTATTATAGTTATGTTGCAGCCCAGGGGCTTATTTTTCTGTTGTCTTTTATACCGGTGGATCAGTAAGAGGCTAATAGGGGAGGAGGTGGCCTCATTGGGGCACACGATTGTGTAGAGCCCAGCAGAGGGGTGCATTCGCAGGGGCCGCAGAGCCCAGCACCAAAGGGGTGCAGTCACAGGGGCCCAGTGATAACAGGAGGCTGAGTCAGGACAAGACCTTATCAGTGAGACAATATTTATATACCACCTTGCAAGGCATGGGGCATGGTAAAGGGGAGGTTTTGGAGTCATGGATTTATCCCATAAGGCTTGGGGTGTTCCATGAAGCACCAAATTAGAGCAGAACCCAGCAAGGGATCCAAGAACTTGCAGGGTTTAGTGGGGTCCAACATGACTGTGACTGCAGAAATTCATGGGCAGCCTCCCATGATATATATTTATTTATACCAACAAGACATGGCAGGAAAGAAAAGAAGGCACCTGCAGGGCATAACTGACATGGTCACGGAGCCTTAGGGGCATCATGGCCATCCCCAGGGACCCCACACCATGACACAATGATTAAAATCAAGACTTCCTGACCAGCGATTTAAATTGTGATTTACATCGATTTGATTTACATCTAGTACATCCTGTTTTAATTATATAATTGAACAGGCAAGGTAGCAAACAAATATATTCCTATAGAAAATTAATTATGATCCCTTAATATTTACAAATGTCAGACAGGTCATTTTTACAATTTAAATACAAAAGTGGCAAATAGTAAAGTTGTTCCCTCAAGGTTATTTTGTTTTTTAAGGTAATTCATTCCCATGACTAGAAGCTTCACACATTCAATTGTGAACAGATCTATTTGTTTCAAATGCCTCAGAAATGAGTCTGGAGTCCCTTATACTACATATATTTTACAACAGAAGTTTTGATAACCATTTAATATACAGATGGGCATAGTACCTTTAAATTCACACCAAAGAGTTATTTACTTGTAAATCCTCTGTGACCTGACTGATACTGTGCTGTAAGATATTTTTCTTAAACTATGAACTGTTAAGCAACTATAATGAGTTACATTAAATACAGACAAAACAAGAATGGGTGGGAATAGTTCATGTTCTTTACAAAAAGTACTTCAATAAATAAAACTTTATGAAAATAAGAACATGAACCTATATGTTGGGAAACAAGTCTGACCAAAATTGATCTTTTTCAAAAGATCACAACAAGGAGAAGAAGAGATGGGCTACCTCGAGCTTTTTCTTTTCTGGCTTATACCAGAGCAAACTTATCATCTTTAGATTTCTACAGATAGTTAATATTACTATGAATTATAAATTTTATGCATGTTGAGAATCAACAATTGCATCACCTCATTAAAATATGCCTATATTTGTGGGACACTTGCAGTAATGTTTGCATTGTATAGGACACAAACCTTGGGTGGAGATGTGAGTGCATTAGCACATCCTTCATAAGCATTGTACATCAGTTTCTCCAGGTTCTCCAAGTATTGTAAAAGGAGAACAAGCCTAAGCTGGTTGCTGCTGTGTCCCTCATCATTGTCTGCTGTAGTCCACTGGCTAACATCTTGATCAGGGTTTAATGTGTGGGCTGCAAGACTTCTAATGATACCTATGAACAATTAATCAGAACATACCAGACTCAGGTTATTAGTTACATAACATCCTGAAGTTCTATTCAGAGTCTAAAAATCATTGAGATATACTGCAATTAATACAACTACGTAAAGAGCCTCCTCAAGTATTATTTTATATCAGTCCAATTATTAACATCTGGGACATGCCAAACTAAAAACTACTTTAAAATTAAATCATCATATTTTAACATCTTGAACACAAAGTTGTTTAGAAAAATGTTGCAAAATTTCTTAGCAAATATCAAATAAAAAAATGACTACATCTTTATATTACCTTCAATTGTCTGAAATGTGTCTTGGGCTCTGCCTAGAGGAGTTCTTAACTTGGAAAGGACAGTAAATTGTGCTGCTTCCCAAACAGCCCACTGCCAAAGAACAGCATCAGTCTTCAACAGATTGCGTGGAATGGTTGATTGATCACGCTTATCTAGTCTCTGGCAGCTGTAGAACAGTCTTTCTAACCAACTGTCTTTCCTGAAACAAAATGCTGAGACATAAATAACAGTTCATATCTACAAATATCCAGCTGTAACGTATGTTAGCTAGTATGTGATTACTCTTATAATCACAACTCTAACTGAGTATGCCCCCTGTATTTATGCACACATGCATATACGTATACAAATTAGAGGGCTGCAAAACAATAAAGCAGCAAAACAATGTTAATATTAGCAACTCCCTTTGAACTAGGTTTGCTGATGAGCTGTACTAACTATTGAAGGATTCTAGGTAACTGACATAAACCAAATACATGGACCTGTTCAATACATATATAGGTCTACATTTAGTAATAAATTGCATGTATTTTTCATACTTTTATCAACTTTAAAAACAGTTCTTACCCAGTTCTGTGAGAGCTTCCATACAAAATAAAACTGATGACATCAGAAAAATCCTGCGGGTGGAATGTGTTACTTGGAGCTTTGCTCATGTGACTTCTTATAGCCAAAGAAATTTCTTGTATTTCTGTGTGGCTGTGGTTACTGCTGACAGAAGAAAGTGTATAAATAAAATATCATATATATTTGATTATTCTTAAATCAAATCTACTTTTTAAGCTTCAGTAACATGTGGTGGAAGAATATTACCAAGAATTATTGAAATTATTTATGAAAGGGACTTTTGTAGATGGTATCTTTTGTTGGACCAACTGCAGGGTTGGGACAGACCTAGACAATTATTTACATTTTCTCATTCTTAAAGTATAATTAATTATAAATTAACTCTTAAATTATAACTTATACTTTTTCAATTAATCATTATTTGTATTGCGGATATAATCACGCCAATTACTTCAAAATATGTTAAACTAATGAACACAAAAGTTGAGACTTCCTGAGATAGAAAAACTAATTTAACATCTGAAACATGATAGTCTCTGATAAACAGGTTCTCAACATTTAGATGATTTTTTAAGGACATGTATTAGTCTCCAAGAAAACAGATGACAAATATAACTTAATGTAGACCCAGGCTCAAGACTGGTGGGCTGGATGATTTACCAGATACTAGAAGCAGTTCCTCGTTTAATTTTTTTTGCCTATGTAAACTGAACTATTCTACTGAACTAGAGTGTAATCAAAATATTAAGGAGAGGTATTAACTGTTGTCAAACATTACTAGTCGCTTTTATCCCTAAGAAACTTCTGCAACTCAACAACTGTTAAGCCAGGAGCACATAAGTTTGTCATCTTAAGGAAGCTATCTGACAAATTAAATTCTGATTTCATTGTATGTACACTGAAGCAGCAATATTAATTCATGTTAAGATGCAATAGTTAGAAATAAGCATGCTTTCTGACACTGAGTATATAAAATGCATTTTTTTTTAAAGCCAGGTTTCAGTGTCCCAAAGACCAAGAAATACTATATGATGCCAAGATTAGTAAGCTTCTTATTAACTTAAAATTTTGCTCTAGTTTGTCATAAATTGTCATTGCACACTAATTTCTTCCTGTAACTCCATGACCCAGTAGAAAGGGTTATGACTTTTTAAAGAATAATCAACTGAGAAGTTAAGCCCTTTGAATATATTTGAAATAATGTATTTTCTTGAATTTAAAATCTAAATTCATTTTAAAACATTTTTAGATGCAATTTTATTTAAAGGACTTACCTCAACACCACAGCCAAAGGAACTGACTTCAATAGCCTTCCAAAAGCTTGTCTTACACGGGCACCGCTATGAACTAGTTGAACTCGGCACACATCAACACACCTGTATCAAAAAGATTTTAAAAAAACAAATAATAACAATTGTATGTTTTCTAATATGTTTTTGCTTTACAGCCCCTTTGGAAAAGTAAATACCTTTGTAAAAGATCATCTGGCAGGGAAGCTGACAGGGCATGAAGGCTGCTACATGCTTGAAGACAAATATTCACATCCTCAAGAAGGGCTGCATTATGGGTAAAAATTACCAATGTTATATTATCAATAATTAAATAATCCATTCATTACTACAGCAAGTTATCTGAAATTTTAGGGACTATTATATACTTGTGTGTGTATATATATATATTTAAAAAATGCACAGAACATTAAGTATCATATTTTATTCTGATCTAGCTCCCTGTGTTTCATTAACACTAATGGATGCTCAAGATTATGAAAGACGAAGCTATATCCTAGTCATGCAGATTCAACAAAATTTGTACATTTAAAAAAAATATAACAGATACCTTGATACTATGTAGTCCTTAATGACTTTCAAAATAGCACCAAGAAGCCGATCCTCGTATGCCCTCTATGCAATAAACAAATGCGTTATCCCCGTCTTACCAAGCTAAACACCCAAGGTCAGGAGTTAAGACCTAGGCTAGGATTAGACTAGGGGATATGCGTGTTTCCACATCTCGATCTGCACTTAGTTTTGCAATCCAGCAGGTCAAATTATGGAAACATTTGGCAAATGGTTTCTAAATCCCCTGGACTGCCAAAAATCAGTTGTAGCACTGAGAATATCAATAAACCTATTCTGGGACCTCAATTACTTCATGCAAAAATAGTTTTCCTCTCTAAACACCAGACAACATTATAGGGTAGGGGGAAGAGGCAAGGAAATGGTTACACAGCTGCTATTAGAACCATCAAAAATGCAAGTCAGGAGGTGGCCCTAGTTATATCTACCAGTTGTGCTTACAAAGGACATAACTAAATGGCAAATAGCAGCTTATAAAAAAGGTAAGTAATAAGAAGAAACAATTTTGTGAAATCTTACTGTTAGCTAGGAGTCCTTTACAAAACTTATGGAAAGATGGAAGAGAGAATAATGGTGCGTATGTTTCCGATTTTTTCATCAGAACAGCCACTTCCAAAGCCCAAGTCATCAGCAGTTTCCTAAAAAGACGTTAAAGGAACAGTCTGTTCTATATACTCATCTCATGATGCATATTATATCCTAAATTGTTATTTCAAGTTGCCCACTGGCACCTTAGGCCAAATTCTGAAACAAGCTTACTCATAGCTAGGGATCTAGTTAAATTGCTGTTTCACACTTTTTGCAGAAACCACAAAAAAACTGATTTCTACAAAAAATGGCATTGGCCATGATTTCCCAGGAAACTAACCAAAAAAAAAAATCCTTAAAAAAATTAAAATGCTGGCTCCCCAGTGGGAACCAGCGGTCCTCGCTGCTGCTGAGGCCCACCTTCACAGCCCACCTGAGAGCAAAGGCGCCGGTTGGCAGGGCAGCACAAAGGACAGCAGCCAAGATGGCGGTTGCCCCCTCACATCTCTCTGCCAATCAGTGCCAAGGAGCTGGGCCACAGAAGGGCAGCCAGCAGTCAAGATGGCAGCTGCCCCCTCATCCCTCCTCTCCCCGGGGCCTCTCTGCTAATCAGCGCCAAGGGATCGGGCCTCTTTGCCAATCAGCACCAAGGGATGGGCTGCTGTGAAATGACCACAAAACTGGGCCATGACCAAGACGCGACAATTGCTTTCTCTCACCACGAATCTACCCATGGCTGTAGACATTTTCTTGCTTCTAAAATTCAAGCCAGTAATGCTAGTGGAAAGAGAAATCCTGGGAAGTCAATAATCAGAAATAACTAGTAGTTACCTGGTATCTTGAGTGAGATTATCTTTCTTAAGCAATAATCCTAGAAGGTTTAGTATGATAGAGAAATGTTTTTTTGTAGCTGTCGTCACAGTACTAATTACCGCTCCATCAAACAAAGAGGGTGAAGAGGAACTGAGGCTACTAGATATGAAGTGATCATGCCTGAAGGAAAACATCAAAAGATTCCTTTTAATACATCTCAAAACTAGAAAAAAAAAGTGTGCATCACATCCAGACATATTCAGAAATTAGTTTAAATATAACAATCACATGACTTTCTAACAGTAAAACTTCATCAAGTATTTTCTATGCTGGCAAACATCATCTCCACAGATAAATTTCGATGTGGCATTAATAACTGAATAAACAGGCAGGGGTTAAATATAATTATGCTGTAATTTGTTTCATGCTGCGACTCCAAATCTTGTTGAAGCACTGAAAATACAATTACTAAATTAAATAGAGAGATATGAAAAAAACAACAACATATATTTGCAACACTGACTGGGGAGTCTAGCACCAGCCTTATGTGCATTTTATCCAGCTTAAAAGTGCTGTTGTTCTTCCTTGCCACCAAGAACACTGGATTCAACCACAATACATGCAAAATATCTTAAAAATGAGTGATTCCTCATATAGTCACTCTTGTGCCATCTTAGAATTAAGATGCATATCAGCAATCTGTTCCTCCCTAAATTTATTTCAAGCTAGAGTTTTTACATCACACCTTAGAGTCTTACGGTGCAAATCTAAAAGTTTATTATTTCTGGATACTTTACCTAATACAACAAAATTTACTTTAACTTCTGCAGTTGCATTTAAGGATACAATGTTGTGCCAGATTTATGAGAAAGATGTACAAAACGAAGTGCTCTACAATGTGGAACTAAAAGAATAAACTAGATACGAGTTTAAAAAGAAAATACCAGTTTCTTTTTTTCCTAAATTGTTTTGGTCCACATCATTTATAGAATACTTGAACTAGGACTTATAGAGAAAAATTGAAAGCTTATTTTTTTCATAGCTGATTACTAGCTCAACCAAGAAATCTAGGTCTAGTTAGCAAATGGGCATTCATTTGTTTCAGAAGAATACTGTGCAGGAAATAATACTGTATATTTCAATTTTGAATATAAACAATGACTGAAAATAAGGATTAAATAGTATAAGAAACCTCACCAAAAAATCATATTAGCATTTTTAAATTCTCACTTAATCATTCATGATTAAATAACTGTCATACCTGGAACAATGCGAATATAAAGTATAAAGAACTGCATACTGAACAGCAGGGAAATGCACCGCTATGTCATCATGTACGATCATCAGATTTTTACTGAGTAATGCAAATACAGTTGGAGAAAGGGCCCACATCTGTAAAACAATTGTCAAGCAAGTGTAGAAGTTTACAGAAAGGAAACAGCTATTAGCCATGTTTACGTGCATCTGAATTATGAAGGAAAAAAGTCATGAGTTCTGTTTAAACAAAAAATACAATACTAAGAACTTGGAGTCAGTACTTTTTTTACTGGGACTCAACCTTTTTTCTATCTATACATTTTCAAATGTGAATGAATACACATTCCTGCCCTTAGCTAAGGAAGCCCACCTGGGTCTTTTCAGGCTTAAAAGGGATGCAAGAGTAGATTGGGTAAATAATGTGGAAACTGACACTGCAGCTTTGCACATTTTTCTTTCCTGCAGAGGAATTTCCCAAACCCTTTGTTCAATGCATTGTTCTGCAGAACTTTTTATGTGAATTTATTTAATATGATCTTTCTTGTAATTATTCTGCCCCCAACACCACTTTTTAGAACAGCATATGGTATCGTGCTTTAAAGAACTTGTATTCACTTGAAAAAAAAATAGAGACTATAACATCAAAATGTGCAGCCTACTGTCAATGTATACTACTTCTACTACAACTGGTTAAAACTGCTCTGTATTTTTACATAAAGAAGAATTCCCTGACAACATCAGAAGCAATGCGTTATTACCCCAATAAAGGAACTACGACCTGGGAATTATATTTCGGAATTCACTGAACATTTTTAAACAAGAACTACAATAATCTTGGTGAATTTTGGAGCACTGAAATTACTAAAACTGCTTTCCCCATGAAAGTTTTATGTAGGAGACCAAGAAAAACAGAGTCACCTCAAGTACAAATGCATACTATGTTGAAATGAAGTTTTATAATATTCAAGTGAGGCCAGAGAAAATTGTGCTTACTCTGTCAATAAAAGCCAAAAATACCCATTCAAGAAAAATCAAAAGCCTTTTTTATTTTTATAACCAAATTCAATACTCACCCCAATCAATGAGTTTTTAGCATTTCCAATGGTACTTAGGGCACTGAGGTCAAATATAACTACAAACTTTGCATTAGCCACACTGAATACGTGGTTCTTGAAGGCATCATGCTGGATTTCAGAACAGGCCTCAGGAAGTTGCAGGCTACAGAGGAGACTGTTCAGAGCACAGGTCATTTCTCCCAAAATCAACCTGTAAGCCGTCTCCAAAACCGGAATGTTCTTCAGGCTCAATACTGCTTGATATACAGAATGGGCTGCTGCAACAACCTTGAGAATCGAAAGATTTAAAATATAGTTAAGAGACGTCATTTTTGACGCTTTCTTGCTGGCCAATTAATGACACAAGAATAAGTCCAGTATAATACTGTGCTTATTTAAGCTTTCAGTCTTCGATAGTTAACTCTTTCAGTTCACCTACCCAAAGTAGATTTTAGGATATCATTCAAAATGACTATGTAAGAATTACATTTTAGACAATTGAACTTCTATTAAAGGTGTTCAAGTGACAGAACAAAGAGCAACGGTCTCAAATTGCAGTAAGGGAAGTTTAGGTTAGATATTAGGGGGGAAAAACTCTTGAGGAAGATCATAAAGCACTAGAACAGGTTACCCAGAGAGGTTGTGGACACTTCATCCTTGGAGGTCTTTAAGACACGGCTAGACAAAACCCTGGCTGGGATGATCTAGTTGGGGCTGGTCCTGCTTTGAGCAGGGGGCTAGACTAGATGACCTCCTGAGGTCTGTTCTAACCCTAATTTTGTATGAATTCTATGATAAACAAAAATATCAACTGAAAAAACCCTAAAAATTACATGGAAATACAGTTAAAAACAACTAAATTCATTTGGGACAAGGGCATACTTAGCACACAAAAATACCATGTACAAAAAAAAGCCTCCCACAACCCTGGATTTTTAGACTTTTTGCCCAACTTTAATTGTTATGTTTATAGTATGTCACAGTTCAGCCTTCTATAATGCAACATTGTTTCTTATGGAGCAGAATGCTGTAACCTAAGAAGTCAATACTCTAAAAAGGCAAACAAAACAATTGGTGAAGAAGTGGAATCCTTTATTAGACCAACTAAATAGTAGCAAAAAATTCTCTCTCTTTGCAAGCTTTTGGGCCCAAACACCCTTCATCAAGCAGAGCAGAATTCAAAGATTGTAAAAGTTCTCCCAGGCAGAAAAGAAACTTCATCTTGTACAGGGGAGGTAAAGAATGGTAGGGGGTTCCCTTGGGTTTCAAAGTCCCTTTGTGAAAAAGTTACTCTGTGACTGAAAATTAGGCAGAGACAAGGCTCCATCAGGCTTCTTCCCTGAAGGTGTCAGATGTCAGGCAGGGAGTTGAATTTTGCTTCTTTCCTGTTTAGCAATGAAGATTACATTTCCAAATGGGTAATGAAGATATCTTCCATGTTTCAGGGATATAGGTTGTAGCCATGTTGGGTGATATCGCTTCTACACCAAGAGTTTTGTCTACCTCTGCTTTTTAGATTAACAACAGCTAAAAACTCTATCCCCGGAATACTCTAAAAATGCATAAAACTACAATACAGTCTATTTGTTAAACAGGTATCAGCTGCTTACCTCTTTCTCTTTATGGTAACGAAGTACAAGTAGCTTAGATTCTGGTATAAACAATTTCTCTACAAATGAAGATGGCAGTTTTGTATTTATTTGTTCAACAATCTGGGACAAGAAAGAAAAAAAAATGAAGCATGGATAATATACATTTTCAATGTCCTGAATTTATGTCTTTTTATTAAAAATTCTTTTCTTCAAATATTCAGTACTTCATTAAAGATGCATGTGGTTGTTTGCTTATATCAAAGTCTGGAAATGAGTCTCAGAAACAATTTCACAATGTGCATGGGTTTTGGGTTTTTTTGATAACTTAAATTCACTTTCCCTAGATTCACTATTCAGAGGACATGCTGTTTTAATACTTCCTTTTCAACCCAATTGTACTCAAGCACATAGATGATATAGGTTGCTGGACATAAATTCCATGGTAGCAGGCTAAAATGGTTACCCTCCTACCCCAACCCAAGACTGAAGAGTAATTTAGCCAATGGTCTTGTTGTTGATCAGGCAGAAGGTAGTGCAGGGTGGCACATTATAGAGACTAACTGTTTCAGAGAGGCATGAGCTTTCATAGGCAGATACTCTTCGTACACTGATGTTTCAGCACTAGTTAACCACAACAGATGTGGCTGCATAAACTTACTAAATTCCTGGCCCTCTGGCAATCCAAATGTTTTTAATCAATTTCAGAGAAGAAGTTAAGTTAACCTAAAGAAATGGCTCTGTCCCTAGGTTAAATGAAAGAGCAGTTACCTTGGCTAAATTAAAAACTACTCAACATATAATTCAGGTTCTACAGAGACAAATTCAAATATTTGTATTTGAAAAGGGAAGGAGGGAGATGAAGCAGTGATTACACAACCTAAATGGACTAAAATGGAACAACGGTCTCAATTTACCGTTAAATCAGTTTGAAATTTAGATACCTTAATAAAAGTCTGATATATAACATTTTCTAATTAGAAAAACCCCACAAAAATGAGAATTTGTATGTACCAGTGTCAACAGATTCAAGACTGAGATGATATAATCAGTACCACAAGTCTGGCAATTCTCCAGTTGATCTAATCCATATGTGATGACCATGTCACAATGTATAGTCATACTGGGGTCCAAGCTACCAAGTAAAACACCAACACACTCATTGGCAGCCGTCAGCACAGCTTCAGAAAAGAACACCTGGTTTGCTGCAGTCACACATCTCATTACTCGATAGAGAACCTGGAAGAGAGAGAAAGTAAATTCATTTCCATCTAAACAAAGCAAGCATTGCATGTCATTTAAACAGAGCCAAAAATCTGCATCCATTTGAAACTACATCTACCACACTAACCCACAGTGGAATGAGTATTTAGTTACTATAAATTGACAATGCACGTACAAACATTTATATTTTAATTAAATGAACAAACAACAGTCAAATTTAAAAGCTGGAAACCTAAGAAACCCGCAAGCACACAGGAACTGCAAGTTAATTATTCTGGGTCCTAGTCAGCCCCAACTGAAATCCACAGCAGAAAAATCTAACTGCATTCAATAGAAACAGGGTTTGGCTTCTTTTTTTCATTTGTGCCAGAAAAGCCCCTTTTCAGTCAATGTTCAAGTGAATCAAAGATTGCCTTAGGCTTTAACCATGAAATTTGAGCACCCAAATTTTGTATGTGCAAGTAGTCTTGTATCTTGAATGTGCTGGCCTTGTTTAGACCAAATCCTTGTTTTATTGACAAATCCCAGCCACTTACAATATTGTTATACCACAAAAGTCAGAGTCATACTTTGTAATATTTAGACTGAGTTTAAACTATTCCTTAAAATACTCTAGTACCAAAAAAAATACACGGTATAAATTCCAATGCTAATGTTAGATTGTGTTCATAATTATTTCTATAGCAACATAGCTTGAATAAATAGGCACAACCACAGATGATAAAAACCAGGCACCTAGTCAGAAGAGACAAATCTTTCTCAGTAAGTAATGTGAAAAAGATACTGAAATCTTACATCAGTTACATATGCCTCAGTAATTGGTGGTCCTCTAATTGGGCTGAAGCGCTCCCCAATACTCCTCACCACAGTACTGAAAACCCGAAGAAGTGCAGCCAATTTTGGTAGTGATACAGAAGGAGGAGGAATATCTTCATCTACTGACTCCCCAGAAGCCACATGGCCGAGGTCCTAGGCATGGAAGTTTCAAATGTTATTATACGATAAGCAAAAGCAGCTTTCACATATATAACAAAATAGCTACCTAAAAACTGTGGTTTTACTATCCGTTAAAAGGCATCCCATCCCATTTCAGAACAAAAGAAAAAAGAAAAAAAAATACTACAGACTTCTGCTAACACAGCTGTAATGGTAAGGAGGTGACAACATTTTCTCTCTAACAGAGAGCACCTATGAAGCTCTGCTTTTACCAGGAAACTTTTTGGGGTAGAATAAGTTATACTGACATATAATGGTGTACAAATTACAATTCTTATTCATGCAGGTTATAACCATGCAACAGTCACCCTGTTAAATAGGGAACACATTTTCTTAAAATCACTATGACAATTCAAAATCCTCTCATCTGTCCCAACAGGAAACCACAAAGACAGGATTACAAAGGAGGGAAAATACTAAGGGGAAAAAAAACGAAACACATCCCTTATGTCTCACTGGGATTCATTTATAAAGAATGATTAACAGAGCTACCTGCAAATGTTTCAGACAACTGTTCCTACAGTTCCCATCTTTGTATTATGCTCCTCAAAAACAAGGGGGTAAAAGCTTGTCTGCAGTGAACTCGATGGGTGCCGACAGAGATGCAGCTCCCTGCTGTAACCCATGGAGCTTTGCAGAAAAAGAGCCATGAGTTACAGAGACCCCACTCCCCCTCACCATTCTCTGTTTGATCAAGGAGGATAGGGACACAATTGAGCTTCACTTTGGAGCCAAACCACGAGCGAGAGGCTGCCCGTCTCTCCCCTAGCCCCACCCCCAGCTCTGGTGTTGTCTTCAGGATGGGGGGGAAGAGGGCTGTATGGGGTTTGCCCAGCCTGCGCTAGAGGTGGGGTGAGTGGATTGGAGCCCCTCCAAGGTGGGAGGCTCCAATCCACCGGCCTCACCCTTCAGCACAGGCCGGGCAAACCCCAGATGAAAGTCCCTTCCCTCTCCTCCCTTCTCGAAGACAACTTCAGTGACACCAAGATTTCACACAAATCTAAGAAGCAAACGTGCAGTTTCCTTTTACGTTCTGCACTTTGAGCTCCCTCCCATCAACCTCACGTATTAATCTCCGCATGCTTTCCATGAACTTGAAAAAGGAAGTATTTCGAATAGTACCGTGTAACTATGACATACTCTATTTTATAAACTGCTAATGCTGCTATACAATAACTGTTTACCTCAGCATATGCTTCCATGTCCTCTAGAAACTGTCCCAACAGCGTGGTGGAAAAAGCAAGATCAGCTACCCAAAATGGCTCCAAGCTCTGTAGCCACCCTGAATAAAATTCAAGTCAAATGAAATAGAATGAGTTAAGTGTGGGCCAACCTTTTTAGTAGGCATGCCACAAATCAGCCCCACACCCTCCCTGAATGCCAATCCCATCACCTTCCCCCGACAAATGTGCTGCTCTGCTTTCAGCTCCCTACCTTATCTGTGGCTCAGCTGCCTGCCCCTTCCCCCATCTGCTGCTGCCACACCCCCCCACACACCCATGCTACTTGGGGCACATGTGCAGCAGGCTGGCCACCCCTATATTAGTACATTGACTTGGGTATTAACAAAGAAAGTAAATGATGTTCATGTTAGAATTTCAAATTAACATTTTTTGTTAATAATTATTGGCATTATAGCAATATTAGATGTCACATGTCAAGCACTGCATAAATATATTATAAAGAAGTATGTTTACATCTTGCTTGAAGAGGCTACAGGGGAGGAATTAAGAGAGTTTAAAGTTATTTGCCCAAAGTCCTTATGAAAGTCTGTGGCATGAGCCAGAAGATAAGCCTTTATCTTCTGATTTCCAATCCAGTGCTTTAACCATACATCTTTCTCTCCTTCTTTACACAATATTATTTTTGGTATTAATAAGGAGCTTATCCTTTTAGAAGTTAGTTTCTGAGAGTTGATAACTAATACATCCTTTTACTGGATTTTCTATTTTTTTTTTTAATAAAACAGAAAATGTTATGGATTAATCAAACCAGAAACATTTGCTTTTTGGTATCAATTCTCTAACTCCAAGTAAAGAAGAGCTGAGACTTTTATTAATTCATGACAATTAACTGAAGCTGTTCTCAATGACATACAAAACACCTTTGCTAGGGACTAAGGGAGGCCTGTACGGTTCTGTATGCCATGACAGTGAAACAAACACTTAGAAATAAATCCAAACAGTCCAAAGCATACAGTAAACCACTGTTAAATACTGATCACATATATTACATTTTGATCACACATATTTTTATGGCCAGACTTACCAGACACCTGTTGTGTCAAAGAAGGTTTCTGAGTATGATCTATATGCCACCCAACCAATATGTCAACCGTGTCCTTGAAAACAACAAAAATAGCAAATCAGTCTTCTTTAATTGTGTGAAACATTGATACAGCATATTAGAAGGTAAAAATCAGGCAAAGGCTTACCCTAAAATTGGTGCTGAAAATATGTGGGTAACATCTGGACACAAGAAGGATGCATTTAACACATATGCAAAGTAACTCTGGTGTATCCACATTTTCCAGAATAGACTGCAGGCTGGTCATTACAAGCTTAAAAACAATAGCATATTTAAAGGGCTAGTTATTTCAGTGTATTCCAAAACAGATTTTAAAAAGTCATGAGTTTTGTTAAACACACAGGCATAAGAAAGGCGTGCTGAAAAATGGATGACTGCTCACAATGATACTGCTGTAAACCTGTAGGTAATGGTTTGAATCGCAACAGTGTCAACAAATGCTACTTATCTTGTCTCCTAATGAAAAATGAGAATCCCTAGATGTGGCCCGTGGTGTGAAATGGTAAGTGGAGAATGATAAATTTAACTTATTAGGAACTGCAATGACTAATAAGGCAACCATTAGGGAGGAGTTGGCAGCTGCTAGGTGTTCCAATGAACTACTTAAAAACTTGAAGTGGAAGGAGTAGCACTCCTAACAAATGCCTACAATTCACATGGGCTAGAATATACGCTCAAGGCTCTCCAAAACGATTGAGGTTTAAAGCCTTGTCTTGACTTAGAAAAGTTTATACAAATGTTAAATATATTGTAACTCCCCAATGTTGAACCCAGGCTACAAGCATTTATGGTTTCTCCTATAGAGCGGCTTTGCCTTTCCCAAACACTAAGGACATGTCCTCAAAATATCTGATTGTTGTTAACATTCTTGTAAAAGGCTAGTTTGAATACTACATACCAAAAGTTTAGTGCAGTGATTCTCAATCTTTTCAGACTCAAGGCACTGCTCAGAAAATGTCAACTCCTAGCTTTAACCTGATTTTTCACTACAGAAAGATAATAGAGCAATTCTTCCATTACCAAAAGCTAAGAAAAAGCACAAGAGATCAGAGTGATTTTAACACTCTGGATTTCCACTTGAAAGTTCTGGGTTTATCTTGTGAATGATGTTTGCATACCTAGCAGTGCTAAAATGTCACAACACCCTGCAGCATCCCTGAAAAGACCTCAAGGTCAAGAACTGCTGCTCTACTGGTTTACTGTAGGCTGGGGCCTAGGGTAAACCACGGAAGTTTTCAACTCGGAGTGAGTAATGGGAAAAGAGGGTATTTCAGACTTGCAGCCAAGGAATTTACAAATAGATTAGCTGATTAATTTCAAATTTTGGTGGATATCTTGTCCATTATCAAGGCACCCTTGTAACTGGTTTACACTTTGAGTGCTCTGCTGGGAAAAAGACTAGACATTTCAAAATGCAAGCTTACATTTCTACATTTTATGATGCCAGACCTCAAAGTTCACAAGTCACTCAGAAATCACTACTTAATATTTTTTTTTTTTAAATGAACACTAATCTTTGCTCCTGTGCACATCTAAACTGCTTTTTTAAATCAAAGTTATCTTTCTTGCAGCTCTAGGAAAGTAATTCTGATCTCTAGTTCTCTAAAAAGAGGCACTTGTTTCTTACTTCCAAATCAGGTAGAGAGAATATTCCATTGAATACCAGAAAAAAATCTGGTATTCAATGGAACAGTTGTAAATATACCAATGTGACAGCCACACCAGAACAGAATGGAACATTTCAGATGTGGAAGTACTCACTGAGGCCAATGAGTTATCAAAAATAAGCTTCACTGATCACAAGTATTTTTAAATATTCAGAAAGCCTGCTCGATTCATCTCAGGGGAGTGACCTAAGTTTTTCCACAACTCCCTGGTTAGACAGAGGGATTTGAACCAGGGTTTCCCACATCCTAATCAAGTGCCGTACCCTACTGCCAAATGCTTTTGTTTGGTTTAGATACATTGCTGCTTTGGACCACATACTCCATTTTGGAGCTCTAAACTCCCTCCCGAAGGAAGTTCTACAAAAACTGAAAAATTCCCACAAAACCTCAATTCTGATAAAAATGAGCCCTTCTGGAGGAATATGCATCCAGTGAAAAATGCCCAACCAGCTCTAAAAATATATGCCTATTGGTCCAATATATTGTTTGATTACTCACATTAATCTCATCAGTGAAATGAGCAAATGTTAAGCCAAGTTAAGCACTATACTGAATAACAATACAATCACCATTTAAACTCTTCTCCTTCTTACCTGCATTACAGATGAAAAGGCTTTCTTTTCTCCCACAGTCTCTAGTGCTTTGTAGGTTGCACACAAATAAAGAAGTTTAACTTCATCTTTCGTGGATGGGGTAAATTTGCTAAAAATCCATTTAAAGATCTTCTCAGCCTCATAGCTCAAAGCAGCACAAAGAAGGCCAAGACAGCAAGCTCCTTCCTGTCTCAGTTCTTGAAGCAATTTGCTACTGTATTTATAACAAGAAGTAAATTTACACTTTCAGAGATGACCAGTTAGATCTTTTTAATAACAAATAAGAAGTAAAACAGAAAAGATCCTGAACACATTCAGTGTAAGTTTTGTGTGAGCAATTTGCTTCCAAAGCAGAAACCCATACATGTATGAAGCCTTTGTATTTCCTCCAGTAAACAGCTACAGCTGCCACTAGGTTTACATAGAAATTTGAAATGGGTTTTCACTAAACAGGTCCATATATATATAGAAATAAGTTTAGTTTGGGTCCCAGACAAACATAATGCCTTTCAGACAGATCAGTGAATATAAGTACAGGCACAAGCAAGAAATATTTCAGGGTCTAGTCATCTGAAACAATCCTACTACATGCCCCACATACGTCAGGCTTAATTGATTTCAGTTCTCATCTAGATGCCTTGCAAAGCAAGCTCGCTCTCATCTGTGGCTCCATCTCCTCAATGGGAGATCTGTTCTGGAAGTTGCTTTCTCTGACAAAAGCATGAGAGTTTACAGCTGGCCATTGTTTTAAATTTAGCTTTTCCTTGAATGTATGTTGCCTGTTGGGCCGGGGGGGGGGAGGGGGGGGGAGGAGCTTTGGAGAATAACGTATTTCAAATTATGTCCATAAATAGTATATATTTTACTTCATATAATAGTACACAGGTACCAAGCTTGTTTTCTGTAATCTGTACATTAATAAATGTAGATACTCAGGTGAACAAATCTTGGGTTTCTCCTATCTCACTCTTCGTTATTCACCCTTCTAAGGAATAATTATTGCTTTGAGGTGATAATGAAGTTCCAGTACTTTATGTGCAAATTTAAAAACTTAACAGAGTTCAGCTAATTAATTCTGACAGCTAAAAGCACAGTACAATAGAAGTGACTGATCCAGAAACTACTGTATAGAAGTTAAATGCGCTGCATCTAAAAGGTACAAAGTATTTTAATTCTTTACAAGCAGAGAATTTACTAGAGTGGATAAATCCACTTACTTCAGTACTTCCATTTACTTCAGTATTCTGCTTCTAACAGCAGTTAAGTATCCCAAAGGATGACCCATCATGGACAATGATTGAATAAATTAGTCTCAGAATTTTTTTAACCAACAATCAGCACATACTTGTTTCATAAACCCAGAAACCTTGAAGTTTTATATCCCTTGTAAGAACATATTTGAATACTACCTAATGCAAATATGGACTTCCCAACACTCACAACAAACAGATATTTCTTTCAAGTGCTACATAAATTCTTCAAATCAATAATCTATCATTTCAATTAATTCTTCAGATTTTAACAAGTAAAAATATACTTCCTTTCTGCGGTTCTGCTGTCTTTCTTTGTGACAGAGGTAAAATGTGAATCAGGGTGTCTACAGAAACTGTGCAAAGAACTACTATATAAAGTTGTGGGGCAAAAAGTTGAAAAACTGCAAGGTAGAGACGGATAAAACAGGAAAGTTTGCAATCTTGTTAGAAGCCAACTAAACCTCTGTTGTTTTGATTTTGTGGAATATGTTCACGTGGTCTGCTGGAAGATCTCACATTTGAAACATGATGTTAACTGAAGGCTTATTTAAAACACCCGCTGTGAATAGGGTCATGGGTGACTTTTACTAGATGTTAGTCAGTCCAATATACATGGAGAAATTAGGAATGATGGAAGTGAATTGCTATATGAAAATACCTTTGACAGATGGGACAGATTAGAAGTAGTACTATCAATATGCAAGATATACCATGTTGGTAAGCCCCCAAAGCAACACTTTGTTGTGATGACCACCACAAAAAAAAAAAAGAAAAGAAAAGAAAAAGTGAGGCTACTTCTAGTTGCCAATGGATATTCATGCTAAAACTTATTTTAACTAACGCTTCCTACACTGCACATGAAAAAAGTATGTCAATGACTGCTGTTTAGTCAAAGGGGCACAACTGGAATACAGAAGTCTTGTCTTTGCATGAAAATCTGTATTATTGTTAACAAAATACCAAGATAACCATTTTTTTTTCCTTCTGACAGACACCCAAGGCATCTGTCACTTTCATACTTTAGCAATACAGTGGGATTTTTTGATAGGCCTCACTGAGATTTGACATTCAACTGCCTGAAGCATTTTTTTTTAATCCAACCTTATTACAATATTATCATGCCAATGAAATGCTACCAAATAGAAAAATTTTTTAAAGTAGATCTTGTTAATTCTTATAATCAGAGGTAGAAAAAAAACTTACTTTTTTAATGATTTTAAAGCGAGACAGAACATTTAACACACACTACCAGGAAATGGTTGTTTGGGAAGTAGTTCACTTTGAAAAACTGAAGTTGACAGTGTCTCAGGGACTAAATTTTTCTATCTTATTTCAACTTACCTTTCATTAAGCACATCATGTATGGCAGTCAGGATATTATCCAGTTGTTTAACTAGAACCTATAAGTTAAAGAATATATATTTAATACTGTCACGATTGTCAATACAATCCCAACTACACTTGCATTAAAATACTGTTAGCACCTACATTTGCTAACAGGATGCTACGCTGCTTTTGCTGGCCACTATAGAGAGGCACAAACTATATTTGGCAGCTATACAATATCGTGCTACATGATTGTGCTTCATACTAGGCAAGCATATTAGCAAACTGCTATGAAGCACTGTGCTAAACAGTTCGCACTCATTGTCTTCCATCATTTTCTCCAACATTGTCTTCTACAGCACACACATTACTGTACTAAGCATAAGAGATAATCAGTAAAACAATTCATTGATTAGTTAAAAACGCTCAGGTAAATAAATAAATACATTTCCTTAGATGGCCCTAACTTTAAAATGGATTAAGCAATATCTTTTTCTGTAAGAAAAGGCTATTTATAAGCCTACTGAATTTAAAAGCTGGGAGCATATGTATGAAAGCAGTCTGGTTCACCTGCTGGCCCTTGCAGACTGGCTCTGCCCCTTGAGCAGCTCCTCAGCTAGTCCTTGAAATAACTCAGCCCTCCCTTAAATTACACAAAAGCAAACAAATAGAAAACAAAACGAAACCCTTCTTCTCCTCTCAGGCCCTGGACGAGGAACCCTTTGGCTCTGGCTCTCTGCCCAGCAGACTGGATTCTTCTGGCAGAAGGAAGCTGAACTCACCATTTGCTTTCCCCTCTCCTGCTTACTCTCATGGGAGCTTTCCATAGCTCCTAGCAGGACACACTCTGGACCCACATGCACTGCAGCTGGGCTCTCAAGGAGGCTGCCTACTCCATCGTAAAGGGACAGACCGCCCCATTACACATCTTCCCCCTGCCACTTCCCCAAGAGTGGAGTCTGCAACCCATTCTTCCATATCTAATCCCCACTCCATCCCACAAGAAGTCCACAATGGCACATGCAGTTTCTGACTGGTGGCAGTTGTCAAAAGAGTAGGGTTGTAATGCCAGGTACCTCTGCATCAGTCTGGCATTGGCTTTTTGCATTACATTTAACCTTGTTAAGGGGGCATAATCTGTAACCAGAAAAAAGGGGAACCCAAAGAGATAATATCAGAGGGTCTCAACCCCCACTTTATGGCAAGACACTCCTCTTACTGTGCATTTTTGTTCTTGGGGAAGGAGCTTTCTACTCATATACGAGATTGGGTGTTCTCCATCCTCAAAGTTTAGAGACAGAACAGTCCCAAGGCTTCACTTCAAGGCTGCTGTTTATAGAACAAACCTCCAACTAAAACCCAGATTGCACAGCACTGAAATAATGCATAGTATTCATTTTATCTCTCAAAAGGCATCTGAACATGCTGAACCACACCACTTCCCTGGGTGCTGGCTTGCACAGCTTCTCTCTTAGTGGAGCTGTAACTGCCAAGAACAGTGGAATACAGTACCAGTAATAGCTTGCCAATCCCAAGACTGACTTTAGTTGCCTTTTCGTCTTAGGTACAGGGGATCCTACCAAGGCCTTCACTTTGTCAATGGAGGGACTAATTCCTCATTTCCTAATCCATACCCCAAATACTTGGTTTTCCTATAGATAAGCCCAAATTTTGCAGGATCTGCTGAAAGGCCAAACCTGCTATAGATGTTCCTTCCACATACCAATAAAACAGGAATCATCCATATTGACCACAACATGTTTTCAGCGTGACACACCACCAAACATTTTTGATACAAACAAAGATGCAAACAAAAGTGCTCTAACTAGAATACTGTTAGATATTATCTAGCAAAAATACCCTCCTGGCAGGTTTTTAAAAAAAGAATACAAATTAGAAGTGCACTGATACATCGGCCCAATATCGGATGGCACCGATATGAAGAAAAATTACTATATTGGAAATCGGCCTGATGTGGCCAATAATTTGGCTGATAAATGCCTGTGTGCATGCGCAGCCGCAGCACAGCACACAGGCAGAAAGAAGCAGAGCCTGGCAGCATACAGCTGGTAACTCTGTTGTGGTAAAAGGGGAGAGGGGAGGGAATAGGGCTGGGGTAGGCACTGTGCTGTGGCTCATCAGAGGGGCATGGGGGGGCCGCCGCGGCATGCTGCTCATCCAGGAGGGATGTACCAGGAGTGCCCCTGGATCTGTGCAGGGCGGGCCAGGAAGGCTGCAGCTGTGGGCTGGGGGCCACGCTGTGCTCGAGGTGGGTGGCAGCAGTGCTGGGAGGGGGTGGCTATGGCCAAATTTGGGGTGGCTGCAGCCCCCCAGTGCAGATCTGGAGGCACCCCCCCACCCCTCCTGGACAAGCGGTGGGAGCCGCCCCCCTCCACGCCCCCTAGACGAGCCACGGCTCCGTCCAGCACCTGCTCCACCCCAGCAGGGCAGCACCTACCCCAGCCCCACTCCCTCCCTCACCGCATGAGCCTTGATCTTTGCACCCTCAAGCCCCTTCCCTCCCCCACCCCCTTTTACCACAGACTTACCAGCTGCATGCAGCCGTATTGGAAATTGGATTATATCGGCAGATATGCTCCTTAAAAATCAGTTATCAGTATCAGTCACCAAAATCTCTATTGGTGCACCCCTAATACAGACTCGCTTTTTCTTTTTTCTTTTTTTTGAGACTCAGTGATTACCTTCCAACATGCTTTTGGGCCATTAAAAAAAAAAAAAAAAAAATCTTACATTCTGACAAATACCATTCCCTTTCATAAAATGACCAGAGTTACTGTGATCCGTTCCCTCAAAATACCACATAGTCATCCTCAAATTGCTTAGACAGATTCTGCCTCTAGGAAGAAGTAAAAAGTATTTTCCCTTTAAAATATTAATGGTTTGACACTGTGGAGAGGGACTGAAAGGACTCTCATGAGCCAGTTACAAGAAGAAAGAGTTTCTTGATGCTAGACACGTAGGATTGTGACTGGTAACAAAGCGTAGACCACAAGAACTGGCGCAAGGACGCATCAGAATGGCACTGCCAGGATGTTGTGAGAAATACTGCACTCAAGTATATTCTCAAAGTTTCATGCTAATGTAAACTTTGCATGACATGACAGAAGAAACTTGGGTTGGGTTGAAGCGAGAGACGGAAGACACTGACTTTATTCTATTATGCCTCCGTCCTTGTTATAGGACAGTTTGTTATCCGAATTTTCTCATTAGGAAATTACACATGGAAACAGAATACGTCACAACTTTCTCAGGATTTTAAGGCAGCACAGCTTTTAGAAAAAACGTACAGGAGTACAGGAGAACTCTTTAACTAATATCCAATGGGAGCTTGAACCAATATTCTGTGTATGAAGACCTTATGAGATCCTCGTCTTTCTAGAACTATTAAGCCTTAGCTCCAAAATCTGACAGTGCTGCTAGCAAACTACATAGCTACTGTTCTTAATTTCCATTCCATGCTCCTCAAATTGGTATACTGGTGAAGTGTTAACCTCTCACACATCTAGAAAAAACGTACACATTATTCAAAAGGTTAATGACATGAAGTGTCCATAAGATAGCCCAGAAAAGCTCAGCAAACTAAACTTACACCTGAAGTTCAGAGGACTAACAAGATAAAACATGATTTATTTTGCAAGAAAAATATTTAACAACGGTATCTACAAAACTTTTGATTTCTGCTTAAGTGCGACTGATTTAGGCCTTATCTGCATGGGGAAAAGTTGTGGGGCTAATTTGTGACATCCTTACTAAAGAGGGTGTCCCACATTACTATTTTGGTTTTAACTTTAAAAGGGAGATATTTATGAGACTGCTTCTGGTGCTGTTTTTGAGCATTGATTACTATGGAGACCGAGGACTGCAAAATATCCTGTTTATATGCTTTCCCTCTCAAAGGTTCAATCTCTCACCAATAAGTAAATATTTACAAGTTTGCTGAGTCTCACACATGAGGTCAAATGCTGTACCTTTATAAACTGCAAAGTGAAACTGTAGAGTTATTATTGTGTCTACCAGTTAGTCAGTGGAAGCAAAACATTTGCTGCTTCCGGCACAACATTCATGAAGCCCAAACCAGAACTGTTTTTACCAGTGGTCATTCTGATGAATCCAGGCTACACTCTACAGAAAACATTATTTCTGTTGTGACAAACAGTATTCCTGTGTTGTCTCTATCAGAGCTCAGGTTTTTTTCCCCAGATTAAAACACTGGTTGTACTGACAGAGCTCTGACTTCCCACATGCAAACTGGAAATCTGCCTGTTCTGGCCGCTGACCTAAATAACCACAAACATGACCTTAACTTGGGCTACTGCTGGGACATCATCCATGTAACAACTGCAGGAGAGGTACTGAAATACTATTAGTCTACAGCCAGGGTTAAGAGTAAAGTTAGTCAGCTGCAGACAGAATCAAATATACCTTGCTATACCCTTCTTTCCTAATTGGACAAAGTTACTAAAGACATTGCAGCAAAATAACTTTCCATCTAGAACTTTCTTATGACCTCACCCCGTATATCTGGCTTTCAGCCTGGTTTGTAGCAGAGACTGCACAAGTCGTTAACTATCTATTTCCAGTGATGGATAGGTTCATGAAGTACAAATGATATTACAAAACTAGTGATAAGATTGTTAACTTGTCCGTGAGCCATGGAAGTGGGAAAGGGAAGGTCCTTCTGTGGTTACACCTTTCCTCTAAAAAATAATAAGAGGCGGATGTTGAGGAAATGCCCATCTTTTGAAAAAAAAAAAATCCACTGCACAGATTTCACATGACTCTAGCTCACGATCCTTGTGCATGACATCTTGGAAGCTTGAAGGAGACAACAATGTTTGTGTCAAGCTGGTTCACAAATTCAGTCAAGGAAGGTGCTTCTGGATCCCCGCATGGTGCTCTTTATAGGCAGTACTCCCCACATCTACAGTTCAGCTTTTTCTAGTCAACTTGACAGACCTGGTCCATGCTATGGCTATGCAGTCCGTATAGATTAAAGATACAGTTGAAAATATAGCCAATTTGAGCAACAGGACAGTTTAAATTCAAGTAAAAACTGCACTTAAGTATACCTAGAAGATATTTCTGGGAGCAGTCAAGAGAAAAAGTAAATTGTCTACTGCACAATCAATATCACATTTATATCCAGAGTTTGGGCATTCAGTGATTCTGCTTTGAGGCAAATGTCTTAAGTAAATCAAACAATAAATCATTTCCTAAATGCCACAAAAACCATGACCTAGAAATAATTCCCATAAGAAGCATCGACTAGGAAATTTTGCCTACCCACAATTTCAATAGTCAAACCTTTTCAAAAAGAACAGATTAAAAAAAACAAATACATAGGCACACATTTCAGCATCAAGAGACAACATAACATCACTAACCAGTTTGTTTTCTGGTTGCTGAATGAATTCTTTCAATTGCTTTACAGTAGCCAGTCTTCGGTCTCTGTCGTCTTCCCGAGTAATCCTCCGAAGAAGATTTGACAGTCGAGACTCGTCAGAATAAGACAACGATCGCTCTGAAAAATAAGTTTATTATCTACATATGCATTTTTGGTTTCATAAAGAAAACTAATTTCAAATGCATAGTTACATTTAAAAGCACAGCTTTTTCTTGGGGGAAAAACACAACCAATTTTTATTTCAAAATTAACCCATAACTCAAAACAATCTAAATAGGAAAATGGGTTAAACTAACTGAAAGTTTCTTCTCTTCCAGTGGATCCTATAATGGATCTTCCACATTCTCGTTGCGTTGAAGCTGAACATTGGATTAAAGCATTAGATTAAACCTGCCATTGAACAGCCTGCCAATTTAACTCCCAAGGCTGAAATAAACTTAATTGTATGTATACTGGGTTAACAACAGAAACAAAAGTTAACTGTTCTGATTTGTAAATGGAAGATCCTTCTGCAGGGACAGGAAAACAGAGTTCTTCAACTTAAAATACCTTTACTATAAAACATCTTCACTTTGGATACAGATGCTAGATGTTAAGGGAGAGTCTATCTACTAAATTAAAGAAGTTTTCAGTAAGGATGTGCGAAACTGGCCCTATTCGATTCGGCCCGAATCAGGGACAGTGATTCAATTCGTTGATTGTCCCCAATTCGATTCAGCCGAATCCGAGTCTAAAGATTCGATGCTGATTCAGAGAATCAGCGATTTGGACATAGACACAGCTTTAAATGTATTTTCTACATACCTCGAGGTACCAGGTGCAGCTTGTGAACGCTGCAATGCTGGGGCAGATGAAGTGTCCCACAGGAGCGCAGGGGCCCCCCCCACGCTCAGTGGTAAGCCTGGAAGTAGACCAGAACTACTTCCAGTCCACTTCTAGGTCTGTCAGGGAGCACGCTGGGGAGCCCCCCCGTGCCCCTCTGGCTCGGCCGCAGGGTGACCCTGGGTGCCTCCCCAGACCCAAGAGGCACAGTTGCCGAGCGGGGGGGTGAGGGGTAAGGCCCTCAGCACATTCCCCAGCGGACCTGGAGGTGGATCGGAACTGCTTCTGGTCCACTTCCAGGTCTGCTGCTGAGCGCACTGGGGAGCCCCCCATGCTCCTGTGGGATGCTCCACCCCCCCGCCATCACAGCATTCACGAGCCGCCTGGTACCTTGAGGTATGTAGAAAAAACATTTAAAGCTGTGTCTATGTCTGAATCGCCAAATCTTTTCGAATCTCTCTGAATCAATTCAGAGGGTTCCAATTCAATTCAGGAGGTTAAAAGGTTTCCTGATTCGATTCAGATTCGCCCACCGAATCAAGCCGAACCAAGTCAGCGACCAAAGCTTCACACAGTCCTAGTTTTCAGGTATCTAAAACCTATCTATTCTGCAATACACTAAGATGCAAAGAGCTTACCAATCAAATTTTAGCAGCTGGTTTGGAATGCAATGATTAACTGTTTTAGTAATTAAGAACAATAACAAGTTTGTAATCTATAAAATAGAGTTCACCCCAGTTCTTTTTCTGATCTTTTTTGTTTTGTCTAATTAGGATACAACTTTTTGGACAGAAGCTATTACTTATGCATACATACAGCATAAAACCTCAGCAAAAATTCTGTTTTTAAAGACCCTAAATAAAATGGTTGATTTACACGCTAAGTACAGACAGTCAAATAGCCCAAGGCTGAATGGATTCAGTCTTTGCAGGTTGGTCTAAGCTGCATAGATTGAGCCAATAAGCAAGTGAACAGACATTCACTTTTGATTCCAGAAATGCAGCCATATGCCTGCAGTAGCCCAGGCCAGAAGTTTGGGGGTACTAAAGCACACCTCTTTGCTTGCCTGAAGCAGGCAGCTTGGTCCAAAGCTACCCACTCACCCTCTGAGGGGTGGGTTGTTGCAGAGGAGGTGGAAAGCAACCTGGGATGTTGGGGGACTGTGGGTTAGCTTTAATCTGGAGGAGATCTGGAACAGAAGTTCAATAAACTGATTTAACCTAAATCAGTTAAGTCTGATTCTACATCCATTCAGGTGTATCTTAAACTGGCTTCAGCCATTTTGAAAGTGGTTTATACGCACTGAACTTTTGTTGCATTACAAATTTGAACCTGTTTCCAATCGCTTATACCCATTTATGTGTAACATCTGTCCCTAGCCTTAAGATCTGAACTCATAACTACCCTACCAGTATCTAAAATAGGTCACATATTTCTTTTTGGATAAGAAGGATTTGCACAGTGTTTGACTGACAGTGCCAAAAAGACAGTGGAATTATGAAATATTGAGTCACTTTGGAAATAAACCCTCTTGGGTCTCTTTATGCAGAAGTGGAATAGGGGAGGTGAGTTTGCAGCAAGACTTCCACAAGTCACATTATAACATGAATTTTCAGCATATGCCTTCACTATTGCATTAAAACAACAATGGATAACCAAATTGCTAATCTACCAAATAATTGGGAGTCTGCTTATCCAAGTGTCTTGACACCTGCATTTTAAGAAAGTGTTTATCTCGTTAATATGAGGATATGATTAGTAGAAATGTGCTCTCCAAGAAGATCCATCTTCATCCAGCTCATCTTAGTGAAAACCTTGCATTTGTAAAATCTTATTAAGTGGTTCTGATTGATATTAATATAGTATTTGAGCCTTACTAGTATGCTAAACCTTCATTTTTATTTTGAACTGAAAATTTTGTAAATTATGTTCCCCAAGTATCTTATTGGTATCTTCCAACAACCAGAAAAGACACCAATAAGATACTCTTGGAATATCCCATAAGAATACCACCAATAAGAAGTCCTCCTAGATTTTAGTAAAATCTTGATAGGGCAACTCCTATAAGGGCAAGTTCTTCCTGGATGGAAGAACCAGATTATTTTCCAGAGAGCTGTTTGCTGCAAAAGCAAAACTTAGTTCCCTTTTTAGCTCAGCACAAAAAGAAGACCGCTCGCCCTCCCCTTCTGATCTCCGGCACGGTCCCGATTCTGAAGAAAAACTAAGACTGTGAACAAGAGATGCCTTAGTCAGAGTCATGTGGATACTGCTTCATATTTTCTTCTAATGGATTCAGAGTCAAAGAACAATGGAGATCACTTTGTTTTGACTGGTTACAGAATGGCCATTTCCTCCAAAAAGACTACCTCTCCTGTTTTGCTCCAATTTCTCCAATATTGCAGGGGTCTAACATGCATTCTGTTCCTGACCAGGATGGCCTCACAAAACATTAATTAAGCAAAATGCACAAAGATTTGTAGTTATGTCTTCCTTTGAAGCTGCACAGGATTTTCCTTTTCTCTTGGTTATTTACAAACCATGCTCTTAAGAAGTGGGAAAGACCACATATTCTGTGAGGAACATTGAAGGAACCTAGGTCACAGCAGGAGATATTACAGACAGAAAATATGAAGTCTCTGAGTCACTAAGATGGGTGGGCAATTATTTGGGCTGTTGGGCAATTATTTGGGCTTAAGGAACTGTGGTAAGTGGTTATGGACTAGGTTGGGCTGCGTGGTGGGGCAGGACCTCCATGAGGACCTGCCTGAGACTCTTGCGGGCAGGGCATGGGCGTGCTTGGCCAGGCAGATGGCATGAGGTTGCAGGCAGGTGGGGCGTGGCTTCTGGGAACAGGATAGGTGGGTGGAGCCGGGATCACAAGGAGACGACAGCATGGGGCCAGGGCCTGGAGCAGAGCCGTGATCCGTTCGCTGCCCAGAGAACCAGCACCTGCCATCCCACCCCATTCATCAGCCAAGCATGGCCTGCTCACAGGGGTCTCAGGCCAGTCTCCATGAAGAACCTGGCTGCCTAGATGCTCTGTCCAGTGCCCCCCGTGGTGGATACAGGGCAGATGGGCTGGCATGTTTGGACAGTGGGGCAAAGTTTGACGGTGGCAGAGACACTGGGAAGTTGAGTCCAGCCACCATACTGCCCCTGTCCTGTCACACACACACACACACACACACACCACAGCACCAGCCACATGTACCACGGGCCAGGTGAGACTGAGAAACCCACTGCAGGTCAAACAGAGTCCCTTGGCGGGCCAGATCTGACCTGTGGGCCATATTTTGCCCACCCCTACACTAAGAACTAGAAACCCTTGCTATAGAGTTGACCACTCAGATCTGCGAAACTCCATTTTACCCTCTAGCTGTTGAGCTGAGCTAGCAGCTGCACTCTGAAGGTTGCCTGCCAATGCTCCATACATCATTAAGCTCCAAAGATAGGAAACTGGAGCACAGGTGCATTGCATGGACTCATAGGAAATGCAGCAAAAAAAAATATCAATTCTATGGTCATCTCTGGAGGAAAGAAGAGAATAAATATAAAACTGTGCTCCACGGCATGGCAATTTTCTGTGGTACCTGGCTTGAACCGTAGCAGGTCACAAGTGAGCCTCTAAGAAATTATGTTTCTGAAATTCACATCAAATGAAATGGTTAGAAGCCAAAATGGGCACTAAGGAATGCAAATATTTTAAGATAGTCTACATCTGAAAATTAATTTTTGCTTAAGACAGCAACTGCACTTAAATTTATATTCTACTTCTGTATAGCTCCACTTACTCTTTCAAATCTAATTTCAGATTAAACAGGCACAGTTCTTTTTCCGAGATCTCTTTATCTGTCCAATTCCAAAAGTTCTACTTTCCACCACAGTTCTTTTAAAAATGAATTTAAAAAAACAAAACCACCTTTATCATGATTAAAGGACTTCTGTTCTTTTATTTCTGACCAGAAAAGTCCTTTAAATAGGTTTGAGAATAGTTTAGACCGCCCTTTTCCACTGTAGGTACACCTCGTCCTTCTTGCCTTTTGAAGTAAATTAAGGAATAGCTATTCCAAAGTAACTTCACGTACAGGCCTGTCCGCAGTAATAGTACCAGCATAGTATTAGTAATCAAAATAGTTGTTTCTAAAAGAGGATGTTTTCCACTTGCAGCCAACACATATTTAAAGATTTGCAGTTCAATTGTAACAACCAATACATATTGCTTACTCATAAAAAAGGGGGGGAAAAGAGGAAAAAAGAAAACCCTTTTATCTTTTACTCACTAAACATGACAGAGATTGCTGAAAATTAATGGGTATTTTTGAAAAACAACTTTCTTACCCTGTGATTTCCTCATGTCTTTTGTGGCTAAAGCACGATTCCCATGCTGAACACTGGTAAAATCAGGATTGGTCACATTGTTAACTCTCAGCTCTTGCCCCAACGACTTCCGACCATAAGTATTTTCCCCAGATCCTCCATTGACATTGTAGCCACCTGTTGAAACATTGATTTGAAAATCAAAATATGCTGATGCCTATTTATCATTTTGCCGTATCTATGTTAGGAAGTCTTTTAGTTTTGTTCTTAATTATTAAATTTATCATCTTTGAATTATTTTAATCATGTACTTGTCTTTATGTTAAATGGTGACTTGCAATAGCTCATGTTAAAATCAGAAGAATACTACGCTATGGTATTTTTTTAAACTGACCGATTGCAAAATCCCTATTTTAAAAAAATGCAATAAAAGGAAAAAATAGTGTTGCTTTTTAAAAAAGGATGAAAAGACCCTAGTTCTCAATTTATATACAGAGGGGTCCTTTGAGTTGGCTGGAAAGTAAAAATACCTAGGCCCATCTACAGACTCTGCATGTGTCTTCCTTACCTGTCCACTTTGTTTCAATTCTACTGCTGCTACAAACACCAGCCTACAGAGCATACAAAATGGCAGAGATTATCAAACGAAGAAAATCTACAGTCTCTGTTTTAGCAAACGTAGATGTTATTTGTAATGACAGATGGCAAAACATTCAAATGAAGTGCAATTTAAAAATAGAATGGGTCCCTTTGAACATATGTCCAATCAATATCCTCAGAAGTCAATTATGGTCATTTTAAGGAATACTTACATAAACACATTAAACATCTGATGCACATCCTAAAAATTAACTAGGTGCTTCACTGACAGCAGGCCAGTCTACCCAGAAGAAATACTAGCCTCTTTTAGAAGACATAATGGTCCCAATTTGCTGCAAATACTTTTCTTAGTAGTGAACTGCCTCCGGGAGTTCAAAACATCTCAGGATGACAGCCACATACAAAACCATCCTCAAAGAACCAAGCTCCCCAAGAATTCACATAGTGAGAAGCCCAATCTTTCTGTTTTGTCATATCTATTACAGCAGTTTGTGGTGTTGGAGCTTCTTCTGCCCCTTTTCTTACAGGGCTGCCAAACGTTTTACTGGTTGTGCATGATTCTTTGTGCAACTTGCAAGAACTCAATTTTGAGGTTTAAACAAGGAGAGAAAGTTTCAAGCCATGCAGGCAGCCTTTTAAAAGCATCTTTCCTACCTGACCCACCAGAATCATGCAGGAAAGAACAGGATTTGGGTCAAGGCATCTAGAGGATTGATGAGGCTTTCCTCCAGCAACATAACTCACGTGACCCCATCTCTTACAGACTATAAAGATATTGGAGAAAAAGAAATCTGAGTATTGTTCAGACTATCTTTTAGCAGCTACATTAGTTGCTTTGTAAAAGGGATTAGTCTGCAAGACTATAGAATTTAGGAAGCTTCAACTACTGAAGTCCAAATGATAAACAGGGTAACATGGAGCTGTAGTGATCCCAAAAAGCTATTGTAACAGCTTCTTCTTTGGACAATGCAGGAAATTATGAAATTTCCATAGGACTCTACAATGGTCCAACTAAGAGCCCACTAAAGCTATTTTGCTGTAGTGGTGCAAATCACTCCTTAAAAGAAAATTACTTCTAACTGTGATATCTTGAGGTCAAAAGATCACATACCACTGCAAAAATTCAAGACTAATATCACTGAGGGTGTCAGCTAATCATGCACTCAAATCACACTCATCCCACAAACTTTCACCTTCTACAACAAAATCCACATTGCCATATTTCATAATTAAGTGTAAAATAACAACCTCAAGCAACCCCATAATCAAATGTAGTTACCTAACTACAGGAAGAAAAAAAGGAGATGTAGCACCCTCTCCTTGAAGGAACTTCAACCATTAACTGTGTCTTAACATGCAGGATAATTTGTCTTGAAATAGCCTAGATAACCTTCATGTCGTATCTGTTGCTACAGGAGTAAAAATTTTTCCTTGGCAGTGTTGAAGTACTCCACCAAGTGTCCAATGACTACTACTGGGCCAAGACTGAATGTGAGTGTAGAGAAAACACAGGTCCCTTCTGGTCCTTCTATTCTGTGATTGTAAGATCATCAAGTCTGGTCCTCTGCCATGGGCAGGAGGAAGCTGCACTCAAACAAGCTCAATGAGGTGCTTGTCCAGACTCCTCTTGGCGATTGCACCACCTCTGCTGGAAGTATGTTCCAGATTCTAGATACCCTTACGGAAAAGGAGTTTTTCCTTACGTCCAGCCTAAATTTTTCCTCAACTACCTTGTGCCCATTGGACCTCATCCTCTCGAGGTGCGTCTTTCTGAAGAGTTACTCCCCTACGTCTTGGTGTTCGCCCCTGACATACTCGCAAGAGTCTATCAAGTCACCTCTCAGTCTTCTCTTGTTCAGACTGAACAAACCCAGTTCCTGGAGTCTCACCTCATAAGACCTGTCCTCCAGGCCCCTAATCATACGGGTGGCCCTTCTCTGTACCCTTTCGAGCTTATCCACACCCTTCCTGAAGTGTGGTGCCCTGAACCGAACGCAGCACTCCAGCTGTGACCTCACCAACGCTGAATAGAGAGGGAGAAGCACCCTCCGTGGATCCATTGGCAACGCATTGGCCGATACACGCCAGAGCTCTATTTGCCCTGCTGGCAACTTCACCGCACTGTTGGCTCCGGTTCATCCTCTGGTCGATTGTCACCCCCAGATTCCTTTCAGATGCAGTGTCAGCCCGTGGACCACCACTCATCACATAGTTATGATGAGGGTTCTTCATACCCAGATGAAGGACCCAGCACTTGTCCCTACAGAACCTCATCTGACTGTGTTCACACTCCATCTGTGAAAATTATCTACACAGCCTCCTGGCCATTAGTTTAGGTTATAAATGAAGCAGTGTGTCAAACAGGTTAAATATCTGCATTTATCTACAGCACACATATCTATCACCTGTACCCAGACCTTTAAAGAAAAGTACAGATTTCTTTCCGAGACTATAAACACTGGTGCAGCAATCAGAGCAAAGAACAGAAAGCTATGCAGAAATGCAGACTTCCTCTCACTGGAAAAGTTAAAACTCAGTTAGTGAATCAGATTTGAATGTGGAGCTGCAGATCCCTTACATCTAAATGAAAAGAAAGATTAACCAGGCCAGCTACTTGAAATTTTACTTGGTCATTTCCACCCTACAGAATTTCATAAAGAAGGTCCTAGAACTGACACTTTCAAACCTAGAAAAAAAATCCAATTTAATTTTTCCTATTCCACCCCTGGAACCAGATGTCTTGTTCTGAAACGCAACAGGTATGAATACGCCAGCTTTCTGGAAATGATTTCTATTTTGTTAGTTTCTAGTATCAAAACTAAGCACTGGCAACTCAAAATGTTTACTGTAACTTAACAAATGCATCCCAGGTAGATTTATCTACAACAGAAAAAGAGGCCAAGTTCTCAAAATGAAATATTTTGACCTAGACAGTCTGGTGAATAGTACAAACCTAACCCAGCTGTTTTAAGAAGAATATACTGTTCAGTATCTCACACTTGCTAGTAATTACAGGTATGACAATTAACTAAGAATGCCTGGAGTAAAGAGTATCATCATCTCTTTTTTGATTAAAACAGGTTGAAAATGAAGATAGTCTGATCAAAATAAATGAGTTGAAACGGCTGATCTAACAGAATTCAAACACAGCTGACCAATCATGCTTCTCTCCTGAAAGGAAAATAAATCCTATAAATTCCAGCAGCTATGAACAACTAAGAGCACCGAGCAAACTTTAAAGGTGTATTTCCCAAAACAGTAACTTCCTGGATGTATGAACCTTAATATTTGAACATACTCCAGGTATTATATTAATAATACCTAGCACTCTTTTGGGTGCTCAAAAATGCCATAATTCTAGCATTTAATACTGAAGGACTAATTAATAGAAAAAAAAGTTGGGTTTTTTTAAGGTAATGCAATCCTTGTCTAAATAATTTTGGAATCTTAAACAACTACTGATTTCACACCATGTTCCTTCCTGCTAACCATATCTATTGATTGAAAAGATACATCAGTTGGGGTATTTTTATCCTATTCGTACCTTTGAAAGGAAAACAAATTGCAAGTGGTTTTTTATAAGCTTCAGAATCAAATAAGTGTTTTTATGAATGCTTGACATTTTTCACTTTTAAGCCAGATCTAAAGGAAGTTAACTTTCTCAAAGACAGTGATTTTGCAAGATAAATTTCCACCGCCCTTTACATGTCTATTCTTATCAACACTACTTTAAATATTCAGAATCTAGAAGTTACTCCATCAGACAATAGTTGGAAGCTTGAATTAAACCAGGCCACTTCAAAAGAGCAACATATTCCCCTTCCCCCAAACCAAATAACTTTACAAACGACCTTCACAATACTCCTGTGGGATATATATGTATTAGAACTAATTTATAAAGTTAGACTGAAGCAGACAGAAGAGAAATGATTTACTCAACGCTATATACGGAGGCAAAGTATAGGCTAGTTCAAAGTCAACTGATACAAATACAATCATTTATTTACCAGATCAGGTCAGATCACAGATCCATCTACTCCAGTAGCCTACCTCCAACAGCAACCAACATTAGGGTTTTTTTTAAGGAAGGTTTTGTATTCCAAAGTAAGCCATTCTGGAATAATGGAAAATTTCTTTCTATTCTCTGTCCGCTGATTATTAGGTTTGATCTCCCCCCTCCCCAAAAAAGGAACTCTGGATGAAAATCTCTCATAATCCCTACTAAATTTTTGGACTCCATGATATACTGTGGCAATGAACTGTACAAATATTGCTTTTTATTAAAACAATAACAAACTTTCAGTACTTTTAATTTTGTTGCCTTTCATTGTCCTTGGAAGTCCCCTTTTTACTTTATATATAACAGAGCAATCCATATACCTTTTTCTTCATTCTGTATGTCAGTGTGGACTCTGATATCATCGTGTCTTTGTCGAGACACCACAGCTGAATTTGAGGGTTGTAATCCATAGGAGGCAGAACTGCCCCGGTCTCTGGATGCAGAATATTTTAAATTGTCTTGGTCAGTAGATGCACTGTCAGTTCTATAAAAAGAAAAATATTTTTTATATAGTATACTAAGAGTGGGATTCACATTTATGAATGCATTTATGAATATATTTAAAAACCAATCCCAACATTTTATATATCCAAGCTGCTTTTAGATAAAGCAATTTAAGCTCATGCCTTGAACAAAAACTGAATTAACTGTAACAGAACACCAAGGACGTGTGTCTCAATGTGTCAGTGCTCTCTTATATGCATTGTCTGGTTAAGTGCTTGGATTTGGATGGACACTTTGACTGCGCAGAACATTGATGTTTTGATCAAGTTAACTCTTGGAAACAAAGAATGGATGCTCTAAAAAGGAAAAAGTGTGAGGGGATGTTATTTTGTATCCATGCATTATTGCTCGAGAACAAACCCTAAGCAGTTCACCCTGAACGAATTTACTACTTCTCCAAAACAACTCCTGTCTGCCAGTAAATAGATCTTTTGAGCTGAGATTTAAGAGAATTTGACTGAACATAAGAGAAAAAAAAATAAAACGTAAGCATAGAATCAGGAAATGTATGATCTACTTCTCACGAGAACTGAAACACTAAAAATGAGACAAGTAACATAAATATCAACACTTGCGTAGCATGCCACAAGAATACGGCAACAAATGCAAGGTAACTTCCAATGTACAGGTGTCACCAGCAGTCAAAGGTTCTAATATAGACTGTTAGTAATTATGATGTTTTTACAACATCATAATAGAAATGTAAGAAACAAAGCTTTCCTGTGAGGGAAAAAGCTACAAAGTTGTATCCTTTCAAAGGTCAGGAAGTTAAGATTTTTTTTCCATGAAATCCCTTTCTAATATTATGTTTATGCGATAATGTCTAGGTATTGGAGATTTACTTTATATCCCAGGGTAATTAAGTGCAAAATAGGAAAAATGAGCAAGAGGGCAACAGTGATAAGGTACTTCTATTTTCTTCTCTGGATGCATATTAATTTGACTAATTTTAATAAATTACATTTTTTAAACTTCTGAAGACTTCTGTTCATCTAACTCTAGTACCTTATGTTAATTAAAACAGACTTTTAAATGCATCCTTATAAAGAACATTGGAGGTTGTATTTTCTTGGCTTTAACATATCTAAGCAAAATGAAAACACTGACATTAAAAAATAACTAAAATTCACACTGATTAAAGTACCGACCATGGGTAACTGTTCATCAAGTCCTAAAGGTCTCTCCTCATTGCTATGAGCTTTGGAAGGCCCAGACATTTTACAACAACAAGTGATTACACCTATTTTCTGCTAAAAGAAAATTATCCCTCACCACTTCCCACTTAAACATCAAGGATAAATGCACAGCCCCCCTCAAAATGCGCTCCCCCCACCAACAAACAAACAAACAAGGACAAAACCCCCCTGCCACTATTAACCCTTGGTTGAGTCCTTCATAAAAAAGGAAGAAAAAAGTTACTACGGTAAAAGCCAACAAGTAAATTCAAGAGTCAAATACACTCCATAGGCAAGAAGGTAAAAACAGAACAAAACTAAGTCTATAAATAAATTGAAGAGGGAACTTAATCATCTCTTAACACATACTTGATCTCAAAGATCAGCTTCCTCATCCGTAAAACAGAAAAAATAATCCTATAAGGAGTAGCAAAATGCATTAGCAAAATGCAAAATTGCCTATTTAAGGCAAATGAGAAATTAAGAGATCACAACAATCTTTTCCTTCACCCTATTCTTGAGTGAACTACAAAAGAACTCCCATTTACTGGGTTGGACCATAGGTCCATCTTGCCCAGTATCTTGTGTGTCACAGGGCCACAGCAAACAAGATTGTACTCCACCTTGATCCCACAAGCCATTGGGGACCAGAGATTGCAGCTCCTGCACGGGGCCATTGCCACAAGCATGTATCTGGTGCAGTTCACAGACACCCCCGACACCTGTCCCTTCTGTGAGCAGAGGGAGACCCCGGCGCGCACATACCTGGAGTGCACTGGCTGCAGCCCCTGCACCCACCGCCTCCTCCAGAACCTCTGGCTGAGGTTCTGGCTGCGCTATTCCCCTCGCCTGTTTATTTATGGACTCTACGTCCATGGCCCTCCAAGTCCCAGCATGTCTTGGTCAACCTCCTCCTGGCCCTAGCCAACCCAGCAATATACCTCATCAGGAAGTAGACTCTGGTTGGAAAGATGCCCAGGGACTGCAGGGCCCCTTTCCTTTCCTTAGTGCAATCTCATCTCCTGGCAGAGTATCACTGGACAGTGTCCACTGGCTCCTTGAACTTGTCTGAGGGCCAGTAGGTGCTGTCTGGTGTGCTCCGCTTGGTGTCCCCCCATGGCACACTAGTTATTAACCTTTGACCGTCCCTCCTCTCCCTGTTATGTCTTTAGTTGTCCCCAGAAATCAGTTGCTACCTTCCCAGTAGTCTCCATGTTTAAGGGAGGCTAATAGTTTACTTGGCAGGCACTGCCCCATGATTTTTTAAGGCAACAAATAGATGTGAATCACAGTGGCAGAGAGCAGATACTGAAAGGGAGAGTGAACTGGGTATGACCCGGGTTTCCCCCTCCCTCCTCCCACCACTGTTCCTCACTCTCGTGCAGCCTCCAGCATTTAAGGTCCAGGAAGTTCTGATTCAAAGGCCGTCTCCCTCACTCCCATGCTCAATAGCTACTGCTGCCCCTTTCCTCCACAAATCTGTCCAGTCCCTTCTGGCTAAACTGTCAGCTTCCACAACCTCGGGTGGCAATAATTTCCACACACTGATTACCTGCTGTGTGAAAACACTTCCTTTTGTTAATTTTAAACTCACCACCTATTTGTATCTTTTTATGATTCCTAGTTCTTGCACTGTTACCATTCTCCATACCTTCCCTAGCTCTTCTATATCCTATGGGGTACAGTATTCAAGGTGCGGACACACCATGGATTTATAAAAGGACATGATGATACTTTGTATTGTTTCATTTCCTTCTTAATAAAATTCCTAACAGACCAACTGCAGATGTTTCCTCAGCCTGATGAAGGGTATTTGTACCCGAAAGCTTGAAATGAAGAATTTTTCCAACTACCTGAGTTGGTCTAATAAAAGATATTGGATTTACCCAAAAAACCTTGTCTGCCAGTGTCCTCAGACCCACATGGCTACAAGCTATACCCCTGTAACATTTTGTTTGCCTTTTTGATGGCTGCTGAGCACTGAGCTGACATTCTAGCCATGAACGGTCCACAATGACTCCCAGACCTCTTTCCTGTGTGTAGTAACATCTAATGTGGAGCCCATCATAATGTACATATAGTTTGGGTTATTTTTGCCCACGTGCATCTCTATACTTACTTACATTGAATTTAATCTGCCATTTAGTTGCCCATTCTCTCAGTAGTGCCAGCTCCTTCTGTACTTCTACGCAGTCCACCTTGGTCTTTACCAAGGTGCTTAATTCTGTCTCTCTACAAATTTGGCCACCTTACTAACCCACACCCTTTTCCAGATCTACAGTCACTATTATTTTATATGTTGTTGAAAAGCAAATAAGGCCCATTTTGCTTGTGGAAGACAAGATGCATCTTGTGTTTCATTTCACTGGTCACTTACACAGCCCATGTACATTTTCTCCCTCCATGACGAGCAGAAGAAACTTCCAGTTCAAAACACAAAGTTGCAGGATATATAGGGTTTCTGCTGCTTTGGTATTCCACTCAATTGTTTTGAGTTTGAATACCAAATAAGTTCTTAACAGTTTGATTCTGAGACTAATATAGCCTTCAAAAACAATACAGTATTAACTCATACCTTCAAAACAGGGAGCTGTCAAACGTACTTCAAGAAGTAGTTGATTAAGAATGTGAATTTTAAGCACTGTGCTTTGAAAATATTTGAATAACCTCACTTCATATACTGTTGGAAGGATTGTTTTATCAAGGTGAAGCCCAGAAGTCCTATAGGCCTGTAGTTCTTTGAGAAAGAAAAAGAAATCTTGAATGGGCTCTGTGACTGGGGGAAAAGTTCTGCAAACGGTAAGGGTAGACTGATAGAGATTTTATGGGCCAGTACTGGTGGCCAATTTTTAAGGAGCCATATCAGCTGATACTGATCCAATTCCAATATGCAGCTGGACAGCTTGGAGCATCAGCTGGTAAGTCTGTTGTGGGGGAAGGAGTGGAGAGAGGGGCACAGGGGGGAGTGTGCCCCCAGATCTGTGCGCGGGGCGAGGGTGGGCTGCTGCTGCGGGCTGGAGGCAGCACTGGGCTCTTCCTGGCAGGGGGCTGGGCCAGGCTGTGCTCAGAAAGGGGGCTGCGGAGGGAGGGACTGCAGCCCTCCCCAAATTCGTTGTAGCCCTCATCCCAGCACCGCCACTGCCCACTGCAAACACAACCTGGCCCACCCTGCCATCCCACTACAAAGTGCCCGACACTGCCCTGGCCACAGCTCGCAGCGGAGCCTGCTCTCGCGGCTGCTGCTGTGCTCGTGCATGGGACATTTATTAGCCATATTATCAGCCACATCAGGCAAAAAAAGGCGATTGCCGATACTGTCAATTTTTTCCTATATCGGTGCTGATCCGATATAGGACCAATGTATCAGCACACCTCTAGCAGACAGACTCAAAAGACAGTGCGTGTCAATCCATTAACAAAAGAAGTAGCATTTAAAAAAAATAAAACAACAACAAACCCTGATCTGTCCTCATATACTCTTCTAATAGGCAATAATACTTGCCTGAGAAACTCTCTCTTTTCACTACAATCAATGTGCCTATTTGAAAAAAAAAACAGCAATTTATATTCATCTCCCAACAGACACTGTAAAAAAAAAAAAAAAAAAAGATCCTTTGGTAAAAACTACTAGTTTCCTGGTTAAGACTTTAAGATCCAACAGGTTTCTATGATCAGTAAGGCTTTGCAGTGAGGATTTCCAACTAAAGCAAGCTTGGAATAAGAAGATTAAGCATTTTATTTGACAACGATTACCTGTATTACTGCAACTTATTCAGAAACATGTGCCTGAATAACAGTGACAGAATACATATTCTCTTCTAGTTATATTTATTAGTCTCCCATGTGTCACTATGAAAATTTAAAGTTCACATTTCACTGAAGGAACAAACAAAGAGTGCTTAAAATCATGACTTGTATGTGCTTATCTAAATGTGTTCCGCAAATCAATGAATACTGAGAGAAAGACTTTGCAGTTGAAAACAGGTTTGCTTTTAAAGTTCAGAACCAATTCAAAGGGTTATTTTAGAGACCACACACAACTTCTTGAAGTCCTAACTCAGGAAACATATAGACTCATGTTTAAAAGGAAAGGTATAGAAAGTTATTTCTCTTATCTCTGCTTTACACCTCTTTTAAAGAGACAGTATAGCCAGGCCAGAAAACACACAATATGACATTTTTCCTGATAAGGTAATATTTCTACTTGAAATAACTTGCGACAGGCAGATATTTTGGAAGACACACTTAACTGTGCTAAGGTTTAGGCTGTAGCCGTGTTGGTCGAAGGATGTAGGCAGACAAGGTTCCTTGGGTGAATTTGATATCTTTTATTAGACCAACCCAAATGGTTGGAGAATAGTTATTAAGCAAGCTTTCAGGTTCAAAAACCCTTCATCAGGCTAAGGACGCTTCAGCAGTTGGTGTGTGCTCAGTAGTCCAATGCATTTATCCTAATCCTAGAGGAGGGGCTACATGAATTTTGTCTCTTTTAATCTAGCTCTGCAACTAATAACTTTTCTCCAACCATTTGGGTTGGTCTAATAAAAGATATCAAATTCACCCAAGGAACCTTGTCTGTCTTAACTGTGCTAATACTTTCTTCCAAAGTCCTGGACAGCATCAATTTTAAGCCAGTCAAATAAAGTACAAGCTCATTATAATAAATCTTCGCAGAACCAAAGATTTATTAAAAGGTGTTCACTGTAACTGGGTTAAGCAATTTGCCACATCATAAGAATGAAGAAGCAACTGGTCCCTGATGTTGGGATTGTTAGAGGTAGCAGTTTGTAAACACGAGATCATACCATAAGCTGAGATGATCACCTAAGAGAATACACACATAGCACATACTGTGTGCTGCCAAAACCATTACACTGTGGTATAGAGGCAACCTCAATTACAAATACAAAACTTATTAGAATAAAAATTGTATAGGTGGAGTGGAAAACTGAATGAAAAATTCTAACTCTAAACACTATAAAAGATCCTAGATGCACCTTCAAGAAGCAGTACTACTTAGCTACCTTCACAGTTTTTATTTCCACTCAAACAAATCTTGATCATGAGCAAGCAAGCGAACCTGAACCTTCCATCCAGAACCAGTCAAAAAAGCTGATTAAGTTT
>NW_005842722.1:705683-715830 GCF_000455745.1 Alligator sinensis
CAGACTGTTCTGCAACAGAGATTTTGGTATTCTTTCCTATCTTTAAGTTCTTTACCCATCAAAACAGAATAGTCCACCTTCATATTCAGAAATAGCCATTGCAATTCTTTCAAAAAAAGTTATTTTATTTGTGTTGTGTTTCAAGTGATACACAAGGAATCAGAAATGAGTACAGCCATTATCTCCTCACCTAAGAAATTTGATTGAGGGACTGGATAACGATTTGGAGGATTTTCTGAAGACATTGCTGATGGTTATATTCCAAGGCTTTCAGATATTTCCGATAATTAGTCCAAGTTTCAAACCCATACAACAGGGTAGAGTTGACAACAGCTTGGTAGACAACAAGCCTGATTTGGGTCCTGATATAATTATCATCGAAAATACAATTTCAGAGACATTCACCAGCAGCACTAGTAGATTTTATTTGGTGTTGTATCTCGTTGTCTATGTTAACTTTTTGAGAAAGGTGGCTACCCATGTAGAGGAAATGCTCAACGTTCTCCAAGGACTGCCTTTTAAATTTAATATGTGCAGGACAGCTGGTTGGGTAAAGTACTTTGATTTTCATGAAGTTGACAGCGAGTCCAAGCATTTCACACATTTCACAGAAGCAATCAAGAGTGAGCTGAAGCTCCTCAACTAAGTAGGCACAAATGAAACAATCTTCAGCCTACTGAAGATCAATAACTGAGGTGTTGGTTATCTTGGATTTGGAATGTAACCGGTTTGTGTTAAGAGAAATTCACTTCCATGCGATACCACATGGAAACGTTCATCATAGGAATCATACTCAAGTAGGGCTGGAAGGGACCTCCATAGGTCGTCTAGTCCAACCCCCTGCCTGAGGCAAGATCACCCCTATTATTATTCAAATTAAGTTCATTTATTTAATTTAGCATGTGTATTCTAGAATATAATTATTCTGGACCAAACTATTTCAAAATAAATTCCTCATACGGATAAGATTCTGGAATCAAATCACTTTAGAGAATAATTATTTGAAAAATCTCTCATTTCCAAAGAGAACATCCACACAGGGGAGTTACTGTTTTTCTGCTATAGCATTGCCGGTTGCTCCATTAGGCAAACATGTAGTAAGGGCAGACTCAAAGTAGGCACTTCTTCCATGGAAAATGTGCTTTTAAAATTCTCCTTCTCATCAGAGCTTTTGTAATCTGAGATATCTTAGATGAATAATTATAACTGATTGATCCAAGATATTTCTGGTTTTGAGTTTAATCAAGAAACAATAAATACCAGGAATTGAAACATTCTTGGCATGATGACAGTCAAACAGATCTATACAACCCTCCCCACAGCATACAATAATACTGTCTATATCCTTAATAACAGCATTTCCCCAGGACCAGTAATACGAGAATGAAAAAAGTTTCATTCTACATCCATGAATACTGCTGGAAAGCAATATTATGCTTGAGAATAGGCTAATTTTCCTATGCTGCCTTGGGTCAAAGAAGCAACAACCGATGCAATAATACACCTCGCCTTATTCAGAACGTCAACACATACATAATGAAAGATGGGAACACCATGAACAAAGTAGCTAGGCTCTACCTGCTATGTACTCTACCAAAAGGGAATATATTAATTTAAAGAATAGGTTTCTACAATTTAAAGTTGATGTAAATTCCTGAAATAAAGAATTAATCCCTTTGGACCTCTATTTCCTCCAAAATATGGGGAATCAAACTAGCAATAAAATTCAGGTTGGGGAAAAAAGCATGACAGACCCTGCTCCAAGTTTCTGTTCCCTGTTTGCCTAGACTGCTTATCCAAGCAAGTCTCCAGATGCCCCCAAAAATTCATAAAAACTGAATAAAAGTCCAATACCTTCCTACTAATTTTTTTCAATTCCCTTTCAACATTTAAAGGAAAATACTATCCTCCAATTATGACTTCACAAGAAGTGAGAGGATCAAAACCTGATGACCTTCAACATAGAGAAATGCAAGGTGCTCCACCTCGGGAGAAAGAACCCACATCATACTTACAGGCTCGGCAATGCTACACAAACTAGCACTACGACCAAACAAGACTTGGGGTTCATGATTGACCACAAGATGAACATGAGCCACCAGTGTAATGCTGCAGCCAGTAAAGCAAATAACACCCTGGCTTGCATCTACCGTTGCATCTCAAGAAAGACCCAAGATGTCATCCTCCCGCTTTACTCAGCCTTGGTGAGGCTGCAGCTGGAATACTGTGTTCAATTCTGGGCTCTGCACTTTAGGAAGGATGTAGAGAAGCTTGAGAGAGTCCAGAGGAAAGCCACGTGCATGATCAGAGGTCAAGAGAGCAGGCCTCATGAGGAAAGGCTGAGAGTCATGGGACTCTTCAGCTTGGAAAAGGCTGAGCCTACTCAGGGGGGACTTGGTGGCAGCTTATATCAGGAGTGTGCATCAGGATCTGGGAGAACACCTGTTCACCAGGGCACCCCAAGGGAAAACAAGATCCAATGATCACAAACTGCTGGAAGACCATTTTAGACTGGACATAAGGAAAAACGTCAATACTATCTGAGCCTCCAGAGTCTGGAATTCCTCCCAGAAGTGGTGCGAGCACCTACTCTGGACACATTCAAGAGTGTTTGAATGATTATCTTGCTGGGGTCATCTGACCCCAGCTGACTTCCTACCCTTTGGGCAGGGGACTGGACCCAATGCTCTTACAAGGTCCCTTCTAGCCCTAATGTTTACGACATATAAAACAAAAATCATGCAATTAAGAAAAAAAGGGATTTGACTCTGACTACTGATGCCTATTTAAGTTCAAACTCTTAAATCTATATAAGAACTTACATCAGACCTAGTAAAGTCCCCAAAATGTTGGGGGCATTTAGATGTAGTAGTAGCAATGATAATGACAGCAGACCATTCTGAAGAAAGGAGGGAGGTTAGAAGAAAAACCACCTCTGACTACTAAGTCCAAACATGAAAAAAATCCTATTCACTCTCAAACAGCAAAGCCAGCAAAGTTAAGGCTTGACATTTTCAACTATATTTTTGATAATCTGAGAAGTAAAAAAAGTGTCCTTAAGAGTATAAATTAAAAAAAAACAAACCCTAATTGTTACTTTTAAAAATGAGCCCCATAGATTCACAAAGAAAGTTATGCAAAATAATTTTCATGCATACCCAAACGATACTGTTTCACAGATTTCATAGACATCAGGGCTGGAAGGGACCTCGGAAGATCATCAAGTCCAGCCCCCCGCTCAAAGGGCAGGAAGTCAGCTGGGGTCATAGGATCCCAGCAAGATGAGCATCCAGTTTCATCTTGAAGGTGTTCAATGAAGGCGCTTGAACCACCTCCGGTGGCAGGCTGTTCCAGACCTTGGGGGCTCGGACAGTAAAGAAGTTCTTCCTTATGTCCAGCCTGAAACAATCTTGAAGTAGTTTGTGACCATTCGACCTCGTCATCACTTGGGGCGCTCTGGTGAACCAAACATTCCCCCAGATGCTGGTGGTCACCCCTGATAAACTTGTAGGTGGCCATCAGATCACCCCTGAGCCTACGCTTTTTCAGGCTAAAGAGCCCCAGGGCACTCAGCCTGTCATCGTAGGGTCTGCTTCCCTGACCTCTGATCATGTGCATGGCTCTTCTCTGGACTCTCTCAAGCTTCTCCACATCCTTTTTGAATTGTGGAGCCCAAAACTGGACACAGTACTCCAGCTGCGGCCTCACTAAGGCCGAGTACAGGGGGAGAATGACGTCCCGGGATTTGCTTGAGAAGCATCTATGGATGCAAGCCAGCGTTTTGGTCGCTTTACTAGCGACTTGTTCTGGCAAATAAGAACAAAACTTGCACATGGATCTGTTCAGTGAATAAAGTATCAGAAAGAATAATTTCAAGTTTATAAGAAGCATCTGAAAAACTATTAAAATGCAACCATAATAACCAAATTAAACAGTCATTATATGAAAGATATTTAAGCCATTTCACTTTAATTTTCTTAGTTTTCACACAGTCCCTTCCTGCCACCTCTATTCTTTCCAGCTTAGATTCATAGATGTTAGGGTCGGAAGGGACCTCAATAGATCATCGAGTCCGACCCCCTGCATAAGCAGGAAAGAGTGCTGGGTCTAGATGACCCCAGCTAGATACTCATCTAACCTCCTCTTGAAGACCCCCAGGGTAGGGGAGAGCACCACCTCCCTTGGGAGCCCATTCCAGACCTTGGCCACTCTAACTGTGAAGAAGTTCTTCCTAATGTCCAGTCTAAATCTGCTCTCTGCTAGCTTGTGGCCATTATTTCTTGTAACCCCCGGGGGCGCCTTGGTGAATAAATACTCACCAATTCCCTTCTGTGCCCCCGTGATGAACTTATAGGCAGCCACAAGGTCGCCTCTCAACCTTCTCTTGCGGAGGCTGAATAGATCCAGTTTCTCTAGTCTCTCCTTGTAAGGCTTGGTCTGTAGGCCCTTAACCATATGAGTGGCCCTTCTCTGGACCCTCTCCAGGTTATCCGCATCCCTCTGAACTTCTTCTTGCGTATCAAGTTTTATTGCTCTTGTGTGCCATATAAAATTAAAAAGGAACCTGTATGAATTTGAAAAAAGAGCCACTCTTTTTCAATGATAAAATAAATAAAAGGTTTTCAGTAGTTCAGAAACCTTTCTGGCAGAAATGGTATTTCTACTGGCAACATGAACCACAATCACCAGCTTTTGCTGCAATAAGGTCTCTCAATGCAAAGGTCCCAAACCACCATCAACTCTGTAAACACACAGAGTAAACAGAGGTGTGCAGATAGCACTCTATAACATACTGATAGTTAGTTTACCTCTATGAAGATTTTAAATCTTGACAAATTAGCTAAATATCCAATATCCTGTATCAGAACACAATGCCTGGAAATCCCAGAAGTTAAAAAAATAAAATAAAAATCTAAACTCTATGGACCAAAGGGAAACAAAACAAGAGGACAAAAGTGTTCAACTTGCAAAAGTACAAACATTGTTTATAGCCCTCCTGAAAGAGTTCCCTCCAGCCATATTACAAGATTTCTACCAAATGGCATATCCCACTTATTTTATTGGCTATAACATACCTTCATTCAAAGTCCATAACTTTGAAACATCAGCTTAACCTGAGACTTCCAGTGATGACTGTTTCTTGTCTCCTCTTACGTCTTTCATTGAAAGAACTGCCTACACACCCTCTACAATTGTTTTTTGACAGTGGACACTTTTGCCACATTTTACTACCACAATGTCCAACCACCTCAAGCCCTCCCTCATCCTCAACAGCTACTTCTCAACTCCAGGGCAAGAACTGAGGAAGAATCTGTTTTCTCTGAAGGTTACAAAGGAATCTATCTGACAATGGTCTCTTCTTCCTCTTTACATCTTCCCGCTGGGAGAATCTCACGTGCAAGCTCAAATTCAGCCACTCTCTCCGTACTTGTTACTTAAAAACCTATCACCCTCCACACGTCTCCGTCCATGCAGGTTAAGCTGTCTCCCTATAGGTGTCTAGGTGTCAATTTAACACTGATAAAACAAAGTTGTTACTCTCTCCCATCCCAAACTCTTTCCTTTTCCGACAGAGATAGACAGAACCAATATCCCATACCATCGCTAAGTCTATAACCCAAGAGATGTCTTTCACTCAGACCTCTCTTTAGCTCAAATCCAAGCCACATCTAAATTTTGCTGATTCTTTCTGCATAACATCTGTAATACTATCTTTCCTACCTCGTCTATGCTTTCACCGTACTGCCCAACTATTACGGCAACATTCTTCTCCCTGCTCCTGGGAATGCAAGCCTTTCCAACACCCTATTTCCCCCCTACGTCTGTATCTCCTCTTCACTATCAAAGCATCAAGTCTCACTTCTGACCAGCCCCTGGTGCTAGCCACTACATTTAGGCTTTCAAACAAGAACCTTCATAGTTTCTCTCATGCCACCCCTCATGCTTGGGATCATCTCTCTATAAACAGACAAACCTACCTCCTTATCCCCTTCAAAGCCTCCTTCTTCCATGATTTTCACAAAAAAATGACAGTATTTAGGTAACTTATGTGATGAAAGCAACATCTAATATTATGTCTCAAGGTTTCCTTGTGCTATGCCATCAGTCTTGCATTCTTAGGTTGTCTTATTCTATACTTACCCAGTTCTAAGATTTTTGTTCTCTACTTATACAGTGCATATATTACACGACTTTAAATGAGTATGTTCTCCAGTGGATCAGCGATGTAATAACGAAACAACATTAACTGGGATGACATTAAGGAGTTTCACGAGGAGTACCTGTAATTAGGGACACTGACTTTGCGTGAAAAGGACTAATTCCATTTCCAAGAACTGAAATCAAGACTAACTTTGTATTTTACAGGATGTTTCTGGCTGTTCCATCAGATCTGTAAGTTTTCTCTTTCATCGCCATGTAAATCCCCTGCTACTCTACGTTTATAACAAGGCAAGGCATTCTAGGAAATGGCTTCCAATTTTCATAGAAATATACTGAGCCATTTAAAAATCCACTCCCACTCCTCTCTCACCTTGGCCTGAAAAGAATATTCTTAAAATCACTGTTCTAATCCTAACTACTATGCTGTACCTAAAAACATTAGCCTACTTAATGCTAATATGTTGCATGAAACCAGCTCTACCACACAGAGCATTTCCTGTTAGTGTAAAAGTGTTGAGTGTAACCAAGTGAATTTAGTAACAGAGCCAAAGATTGACAATAGCCTGAAGTTAGTAAGAGCCGCAGCGTGGTATTACTTCCCCTCCCCCCACTATTTCCAGAAGTCAGAGACAAGGGAAATAAGGCAGGACTCATCAAACTTAAAAACAAAACTAAGAGACAAAACTCCACATAGTAAGGGTTGAGCAGATCTCTTAAACCTAGCACCTCCCTATCACACGCCCTCAGCCGTGTTTACAGTTTTTGTAGTACTCTAATTAGATAGATTTAGAAACATATATACTTAAACTGGTACAATTCTTTCTAGATTCAAAGAAACTTACATTAATACTGCTTATTCCTGTATGATCACAATTATACCAGTAAAAAAAGAAACATGTGCAAACCAGCCTGCAGGCATCTGACAGGCAGGGCTGCATTCATACAGGCTCAACATTCTAATTTAACAACTAAACTTTATTAGAGATCAACTTAAGCTGAAAAATTCAGATCCAGATTTCTCACACTAGAAGTTCAGGAGGTTTTTGATTCTGGTGATCAATTCACATTCCATTTGCATGTTTGGTAATAGCAACAATTTTTTGCAGACACTTAGAAATACAGTAAACTCAGGAGGGGAAAAATCATTTCCATCTCAGTGCTGAAAATAGTCATTCTATCATTTTAATAAAAGTTCTACCATTTTTGCTCTGATAATTTGAGACAACTGTATGTATCAGTTTTAGCTATTTTGTCCTCTCATCAAACCCCACAAACTGAAAAAGTAGCAATCCGCACAGAGGCATATGACAAAAAGGAAAGAGAAAATAGATGTAATCATATTTTATGACTCAAGTGTCAAGTCTAGTCCTAAAGACCATTAAAAAAAAAAATCAGGACATAATATCTAAGGGAGGTCTACCAGAAACTACTTAAATTATCTATTTTAAGGGAAAAATATCAAGTTGGTAATCCACCTTTACAACAAAGATTCAGAACTGAAACTCTGCATTTCATTTTTTCTTGGTGTAGATAATAATTATGCATTGATTCATACAGTCGACATTCTTTATAAAGTCTATGAACTTTAGCATGAGTCTGCAGAGAGAATTAGCGGCTCTATGTGCATTTTCAGTCTTTGGGGTGCCTAGTCAGGAGATACTGACAGATAGGGAACTGCTTAAATGACAGCAAGGCACAGTGCACACAGCCGGTTTCACAGGAATTTCACAGTGGCCCCACTCCTTGAAACGAATTGGCGGAGAAGCCCCACCCCTTGGCGCTGATTTGCAGAGAGGCCCAAGGTAGAAGAGGGACCAGGGCACAGCCACCATCTTGCCAGCTGGCTGTCCTTCATGCAACCCCACCCCTTAGCGCTGATTGGTAGAGAGACCCTGGCAGGGGGGAGGAGCGAGGGGGCACCTGCTATCTTGTCTGGTGCCCTTCAGGTCACCCCACCAGCCAGTGCCTTCCTGTCCTGGCAGCAGGGACCACTGACTTCCACTGGGGAAGCAGCACTTTATTTATTTACATATGTATTCATTTCTGTTTGATTTAATGGATTTTGAGGACAATCCTGGATTTTGCAGTTTCCACAAAACTGCGAATTAAGTAGGTCCCTAGTGATAGAGAATCTAAGAAGTGAAGTTAATTGCTATGAGTTCAGGTTTCTCCCAAGTTTAGTGAACAGATCTGAATATTTTTCTACAAGTGTCCTAGTTACATAATTCCCTTAAGGCAGAGGATCAGACCCTGTTCAGGATAGTTAACTGGCTTGCCCATGACAATGGCTCGCCTCCTCTCAAGACATTTTTTGTAATGTTATTACATACAGCTCAGTCCTGACTTTTTTTTACCTTAAGTGCCAGCAATGTGTCCCCTTGAAATGGTTTACAGCAACAAATCTATTTTCTAGCCTAGACAGGGTATGTTAAATTGTGACAAGTCTTATTTTCAGCATAGACAAAGTATGTTTTAGAGGCAGCTGAAGTCCTACCTACAAGCAGTTACAGCTGTCAGTGTCAGGAAGGACATAAACTACATATGTAATGCCATGGTGGTGGCGGGGAGACTTCTGGGTCAGGAATTTACAAGCATCTGACTTCTAGCATGGGGCCCAGAAATATGAACACTGTCCTGTAAAGGGTGGCCAACCTACGGCACAAGTGCCAGAAGTGGCACAGACAGCCTCCGTGTGGCACACAACAGATCACACAACAGATCTGGGAGGGAGCAGGCAGCACCATGGCAGTCAGCCCAGGGAAGGAAGCAGAAAGCAGAGCAGCAGAGTGGGCAGGAGAAGGGGATTGGCGTGACACTTTCCAAACAGGTTAATCCACACCGCTATAAGTAATCATTTAGGGCAGTGGCTCAAAATTCATCTAGCCCTATAGGCTGAATGAGTGACCCAGGGTCAGAAAAAAAACAAACTTGCCTTTTGGTTTAATAGGTGACACCACCAAATGTAAGAATTAGGTTAAGTACTCAAAATTAACAGCATGATCACATGTCTGTAAATTCAGTTGCTGTTGACTGCTGAGAAAATGAATTAAATCAGTTTCACTAAGAAGGCTGGCAAATATCTTAGTGGGACATCCTTTTATGGTATATGCTCCAGTAGACATGAAAAGCTTTCAGTGACGTAAAGTCTGGTACATATCTTGGTCACCCCTGATTTACGGCAAAAGATATGGCCTGTGGATTGGATCCAGTCCGTTACTCCTCCCCCACCACCCCATCCCTCCCAGGCCTGGAAATTTGGCGTTGTGGTGAGCGGTGGCAACGTTAACTGCTGCAGCTGCCATTCCTCCTACCACCAAGTTTCCAATCCCACGGGCCAAATCCAGACTGCATCTGGCCCACAGCACTCCCCTTGGGACTGGAAATTCAGCAACAAAATAAGCAGAAGCATCAACTGCCACAGCTGCCAGAGGCACAGAAACTAACTACCGCTGCCACACCGTCAGATTTCTGTGGACCAGCCCCACCCCGCGCAGGCCATCACATGGTCACCTCTGATTTAGGGGGATAAGCTAAATACCAGACTTTCCCTCACTAGAAGCTTTTCACATCTACCCAAGCACACCAGAAAAAGACATCCCCTTGAGAAACTACCAAACCTTCTTCGTGAAACTCATGAATGACATATGTGTGTGCATGCACACATGTGCTTGCACCTAGAGTAGTCTATAAGGAGCCAATCTACCCCGCTCCCACTAACTACCAGTTAACAGAGGGAACAAGACTCACTATTAGTGACCCCCCCCCCATCCGCAACTCAGCCCGGGAGGAGCCCCCAGCCGGGTAACAAAGTTGCCAGAAGCGGAGGCCCGGGCAGTGGCCAGGCGGTGCTGGGTGGGGGAGGGGTGTCACCCCGCGCCGGGGCTCGGCGCAACCCCGACGGGCACCACACGCGGGCCGCGCCGGAGCAGGAAGTGTCCTCTGCCCGCGGGGCTTCCCGCTGCCCTACCCAGGCCCCGGCGCCGGC
>NW_005842722.1:716361-731964 GCF_000455745.1 Alligator sinensis
GGGGTGGGGTGGGGGGATGGATGTGACAGCACGTTAGAGAGGAAGCAAATCGACCTCCCCTCCAAAAATTTTTTTCCTTCCTATTAGGAGGTCTGCGCTATAAAATAAATTAAGAAGCTCTTCTCCTGCTGCAAAGCTGGTGTGTTTTTAGGCGGTTTCTTTCTGGTTGAGCTTATCTGATAACCCTGCTGCTTGAATATGCTTTTGGCCCTTCCTCCTTATTGCTGACGGGTCCTCAAGTTACCGTGAAATCGATCACGCTCCTGTCGGAGAGTCAGCAAAAAAGATGCAGGTGAATGTAACTGCTCATTTTAAAATGCTGTATCCTAGGTTGAACATCACAGCAGCACCCCTAGGGGCCTTCGTAATATGCCGTCGAATGCACTGCGGTTGTACTGGTGAATCAGCGGAGTCAGCTGGCATATTGCCACCTCGCCTGGACTTTTCAGGACGGCTCGGGTCGCGTTGGCGATCCCGCGTCCCGCGAACGCAGCGTGCAGGATATTAACAGGTCCCAAAAGCAGGTCCCAGTTTCAGAAGCGCAGCATCGCCAGGCAGCGTTGCAACACGATTACATTTTAATGGGACATGACCCAGTGTCATCAAAATGCACTTTAACACACTGACACGAAGTCACAGGAAGTAGCCCCGGGCTGTCTGTATACATTTTTCTGCTTAATAGATTTCAAGTACTTGGCATACTGGAGCAGTACTGTGAGCATGTTGGTAAAATTGCAAATCTTAAATATGCAAATCAATTTTACAGAAATAATCTATTGGACATGGAATTGAAACCCTTTTACTTGCCGGCTTATTTCTACTTCTTATTTGTAAATGAGAAAAACATCCAGTAGCATTTGATTTTCAAGAAGCTGAAGAAACTTAAAACAGTATAAAAGAGACAAAGTCAGATTTTCTTGGAGCAGCAGCAGTATCCAGCACCTGCTTTGGCTCTTCCAGGACTGCGCTGCATATGGTGCGTGCTCCAGACCAGCTGGAGTGGCGGCTGTGCATGGTTCATGTCTTGAATGGACCAGAGCAGGTGCTGTATGTGACTCAAGTCCTGGACCAGCCAAAGCAGGCGCTACATGCAGGTGCAGTTCAGCACTGGCCACAGCAGGTGCCGCAGGCACTGGATCCCAGATGACCTGTGTGGGTGCTCCATGCAGTGGAGGTCCTGAGGTGGGCACTACATTCAGCTTCCATCTTGGGCACTATGTGCAGGGCTGGTTCAGCACGCACTGCATGTGGCATGTGGGCCACCTCAGGGCCCAGGGCCAGATTAACCCTTCAGTGGGCCTTAGGCAAACAAACTTGTGGGCCCTGGGCTGGTTGAGGCCCCCCCTCCCCACCCTGGCGCTGCTGCCCACGGGAAGTGGAGCTTGGAGCCGCTGCTAGGAAGCAGCCGCTGTAGCAGCAAGGCCAGAGGAGGGGAGAGGAGGGGAAAGGAAAGGACATGGAGGGGGCCATTAATGCCGCCATGGAGGAAAGGACCAGGCCACCCCTACAATAGAGCCCTAGGTATGTGCCTAGTTTGCTTATGCATTAATCCAGCCCTCACTAAGAAGGTTGGCAAATTTCTCAGTGGGACATCCTTTTATAGTATATGCTTCAGTAAATATGAAACAATTTCAGTGATGTAAAGTCTGGTACATACCTTGGTTACCCCTGATTTACAGCAAGAGCTATGGCCTGTGGATTGGATCCAGTCTGTTACTCCTACCCCACCCCATCCCTGCCCAGTCTGGAAATTTGATGTTGTGGTGAGTGGTGGCAATATATAGCTCCCATACCTGCTGCAGCTGCCATTCCTCCTACCACCAAGTTCCCAGTCCCACAGGCCAAATCCAAACTCTGCATCTGGCCCACAGCGCTCCCCTTGCATTTGGAAATTCAGTGGCAAAATAAGCAGAAGCATCAACTGCCACAGCTGCCAGAGGCACAGAAACGAACTACCGCTGCCACCACTTGCCATAGCACCAGGTGTATGGTGGTAGCAAGGTCGGAGGACGGGAGGGGAAGGGAAAGGAAAGGAAGAGAGGCAGATGGAGCCACTCTCATCACCGCGGAGGGAAGGGCCAGCCCCCCAGCTCAGGCCCCCTAGGCATGTGCCTAGTTTGCTTATGAGCTAATCCAACCCTCACTAAGAAGGTTTGCAAATTTCTCAGTGAGAAATAATCCAGCCAGGGCCAGTATTGGGGACCACATGATGGAGCTCCACGGACCAGATCTGGCCCATGGACTGTATCTTCATCAGCCCTGCTCTACTGTGTTTCTGTAGTCAGTAAAAGAGTGACAGCTAAGACCTGCAATTGTCTGAGGAGTACCTTGTATCTAACAAGGTTAAGAGCCACTGATCTAAGGCAAGTGTTCTCAAAGAGAATCACAAGGATTATATCACCTCCCCCTGGTGCTGAAAGGAAATATTTTACCCTCTGTTAATGGCAGCATATTGTCATAGTGGCAGCTACAGCAATTGTTTATAACACTAGATAATATTAAGAATATATTTTAGTGACCCTGCAAATGACCAATAGCTGACTGTTGACAACTACTGTTTGAGAACGGTTGATTTGGTGACTAGAGCAGCGAACCTGGTGTCAGAAATCCTGGATTCTAGTTATAAATTTACTCCTCACTATGTGCACTTCTGCAAATCACTTAACCTCTTTGAGTCTCATTTTCTGCCTTTGTAAAAAGTGGATAATATCAACTTGTTCAGTCTTGAATGTATTAATTAAACAATTTCAAAATGTAAAATGCTATATAAGTCCCAAGTTCTATTAAATATGCAGTCAATCTGTTTCTATTTGAGTGTCTACATAGTAAAATCTTAATAGTATTATAGACAATAATTAAAATTCTCATAGTATGTAAGATGTTATAATAATTTGCTTGCATAGCAACATAGATCTCATGGTACTTTAGAAAAGTGTATAAAGACATTTAGTCCTCATTTTATATAGGAGATAAATGAGGCACAGAGAATCTGAGGCTCACATTTTCAAAACTAGCTTCCAAGGCTAGGGGCGCATCAACAATTTACTGTGTGGTAGTTAGCTATTCTTAGTTTTTGGATTCCAGCTTTAAGTACTTAGAGCCCAGCACTGAGGTCAGTGAGAACAGCAGGTGCTCAAGTGCTTTGGAAAAAATCAAGTCTCAGATGTATTGATTTTTTTTTGTTACAAATATATTTTAATCCTCAACAGTTATCCCATCATTACCCATCATGTATCTAGAAAATCTGGGCATGCTAAGGAATACAAAAAAATAAGTTACAGGAGCAGAGGGAGATCCAAAGGCTTTGTGTATATTAATCGCAAAGCCATATATTGAAAGAGAAACAACAGTAACCAGTTGAACGCTGGAAAGAGTTGCTAACCATTTCCTGTTCTGACAATAGGGCTGAAGCCATGGAGAAAAACACCACTAGAACAAAAAACACAACGCCTCAAGATTTTGTAGACTTGAGTATAGTAGTTGCCTCCTAAAGATGGGACATGATACATACACTAGGGATTCCTTATGAACATTGCAAAGCTAGCTAAAGATGAGTCTGTATCATGTGCAAATGGTACAACCTGCAGCAAGGCCTACCTGCATTTTATCTTAAATACTGATGTTCACAAAGACTTCTTATCAGAAACATAAAAATTGTAAAAAGACAAACTCATAGTGTAGTCTGTTCTGTTCTATTGTGAATGATTATTTAATGCATCCAAATATTACAGTAGATTCTTTGAGTATTATGGTAAATATCCTGTTATTTGAACTCTAGTAACTGTAGAGCCTCCTCTGTTTGGGCAGACGAAAAAAGAAACATAATTTTACCTCCTCACACATCTGTTCTAACAACTAACGAGTTCTTCACTTATTTCAAAAGCTACCTACAGCATCAAGGTCTTTTAGAGGACAACCTATATTGAGCACCATTCCTTGGTTCAGTGTGAGGAAAAAATCCATTAGCTGTCTTATAATTTGGGATTTTTCACTTGATCTTTTTCACAACTATTCCATTACAAGATGAGTATTATAGGTCTCCAGGATAAATCATCATCCTGTGCTTAAATTTAAATATATGTGCCGTATATGGTTTCTTGCCACAGGATTTGGGTGGGGCTCATTATTCCAATGGATTATTTAGGACTCTTGCTATGGGTATAAAATTCCACTTCCAGATTATTTGTTTAATAAATTATGCATTTGCACATAAACCTATAAGATATCACACAAAGATTTGGGACTATAGTCAGCCGTTATACCTGATAAAGCTAAATAATTCTATTAAAACAAACTTTCTGGAAAAGTTAGTCAGTGGTGTTACTTTGACCTGACAACAATATAAACAAAAATAGATTTAAATAGGTAGGAAATTATTTTAAATCTCTGAGAAAAATATATTCTAAAGTGAAATTAGAGTTAATATTTTACGTTATAGTATAAAACTGTTTAGCTCCCTATAAGTATAGTTTGAGACAGGAAAGAGGCCCTATACCATCAGATTCCTCAAGGATTTCAACAGGATCTTCAGGACAGTGCACACACTCTGAAATCCTTTTACAATTATTTACAAAGCATCCTGAAATGCTTGGATGAAAGACATTATAGCCATTTAAAGTATTAGATACTTAATTAATTGCACAGTATTTTGCTTTTGTAAAGCAGTCTCATTTCCGTGGTTTGCAGCACCAGTTGGGAACTGGGTATGGTTTTGCTTATGCCAAATAAGCCTATGAAAAAACTGTAACAAGCAGCAATTCCCAGTGGATGCATTTACACATGAAGCAATATGCTTTTCCTAATGCACATTAAATTTAGTACCTCCAATGTGAGGTACTAAATAAATGCATATTAGGCTGCCTCAATGCATAGTATCGAAAGCACACATTTTTAAGTGATGCCAAATGCACAGTAGCCTATTTTACTGCGCATTAGTGTAATTGCATGGTTTTCTTATGTGATGCTTTAATGCACAGTAAAATAGGCTACTGCATATTAAAGCACACACGTAGACACACCTAGTCAGATTTTCCTTTCAAAATACCATACCAAGGTCTTGTGTAAGAGACTCCGTTGTCTCTAAGCCAAACAAGGTATTGAAAGAACACAGTTAATGATGCTGTCAAAGCTGGATGTTTTGTTTGGAATTTGTAGTCACATTTGTACTTTTTGCATTATTTCTGGAAAGTCTGAGCTGGAGCCTAGTGAAAAACACTGGACCTTGGAGGAGTAAAAAGCTGAATCAGGGTTTATGAGAAACTGCATAATATGGAACTGCTGCAAAACATTGGAACAGCAGCTGGCATTGACTGTTCTGCACTGCAGAAAAGCAGCAAATTTGGAACAAGAAACTGATATATTTATTTTGCCATGAATGCCAATAGTGGAGGGACACTGTGTTAAGTTATGCACATTGTTAGTTCTGGGGATGCAGGTACCGGTAATATTTTCAATTATTTTAACTGTATTTCCACATATGTTTTTATCCTCTGCAAAATCAGACCATCATTTATATCATATTTGTGTAAGGGTTAATTTGACACTTCCAGGACAAGTGTCAAACCCTCAGATTGTTCTGGCAATGTAATGATTGTAACTCATTCAGTTAATTCAGTGTAGTATTTCTTGGTTTCTGCTGGAGGTGGAATTCTGGGGAAACTCAAAATATCCAATTTGCATGATTCAAAGATAAAATATGAGGGAAATACCTTTAAAAGCCTCCCATAAAACTCCTAAAAACTCTTTTTTTCTTCCTTCTTGTTTTCAAAATGTTTCATATCTCAATAAGACTAGATCCTTGTTTTCCAGTCCTTTCTGGAAGTCTTTAGCAAGAACTCTGTTAACATGACTTCATAACTTGCATGGCAGCTCTCCCCCCACATCTTATGGACTGGGAAAATATACCAGGTCTGAACACAAACTTAAAGAGTCATGGGGCTAGACCAGTGGTTCTCAACCCTTTTAGACCTGAGGCATCCCTGGACAGACTCAAGGCACCCCTCAGAAAATGCCAGCTCTTAGTTTTCACTCGCTTTTTGACTACAGAAAAATAACAGGACAGTTTTTCTGTTACAAAGTACTCAGAAATACCACAACTATGGAATGCTATTTGAAATCTTTGGATTTATCTTGTGAATCATGTTTGTTAACCTAACAGTGCTAACATTGTATTGTACCTAATGGCACCCTTTAAAGCACCTCAAGGCACCACATGGTGCCATGTCACCCTGGTTGAGAATCACTGGGCTTGCCTCAATTTAGGTGGTTGCCCCACTTAGTGTTAGATGCATAGGTGTACAACAAATAAAAAGTTTTAAAATATTTCACAGTCCCTAAGAAAGGGATTTTAGAAGCTAGCATGCTGATCAGGGAGGTCCCTAATATTGATAATAGGAAACAATGAAGTGAAGGGCATTTCTAAAATCCCACCACTCTCCAGAATTTGGGCCCTTTAGTCTGATTTACAGAGGGCACCTCCCTTCACCCAGGATCCACAGCCCTTTGGCCTCCTCTCCAGTTGGGCACCCTCACTCTTTTTTCATAAAGATCAGTCACTTTTTTTCAGAAGTGGAGTGGCAAGCCCTTTTCTCCATTCCAGCAGTCAGAGCACTCTCTCAGATGTGGGAGATTCAGATTTACTTCCTTTCTTTGCCTATGGGGATTTTAACCTCATATTTCCTGCCTTCCAAGAGAGTGCACTAACCAGGTCTGTTGGTTACTCTGGTGGAAATACAATCTCTTTTGTTGAAGCTATTCCACTTCAAACAGATTAATTCACTGGGCCAGAATATGAGAGACCAAAACATTATATAAGGGGTGGGCAAAATACAGCCTGCAGGCAAGACTGTCCAGCTTGTGGACCACTGGACCTGGCTCTGCTGCCTGAGCACCCCAGCCCATCCGCTCTACACCCACCTCCAGGGGCAGGACATGCACAGGCAGGGTATGCAGCCAGGCAGATGGGATCGGGCCAGCAGCAAGTGGGGAGTGGTGTTTGGGAACAGGATGGGCAGGTAATACTGGGATTGTGGGCCAGCATTTGGGGTGGTGATAGCATGGGGCCAAGGCTCAGGACAGAGCTGTGATCTGCTCCCTGTACGCCTGTGCCTGCAGAACTTCAGGGGCAAGCAGGCAGTGTATCACAGCTTTGCTCCACGCTAGGCTGGGATGGGGCTGAGCTCATCTGGGATGGGGATGGGGATGGGTGGGTGGGGTTAGGGTTACAGGGTGCCAGCGCTGAGCTGTCACCACTCCATGATCCCAGCCCTGGCCCTGTGCTGGCACTGCCTCACAATCCCAGGGTCTCTGCGGAGACCAGCTGGGACCTGCACAGGGAGATGGACAGGATCCATAGATTGTAAGGCCAGAAGGGACCTTGGAAGATCATTGGGTCCAGCCCCCTGCACCAAGAAGGAAAGACAATTGGGGGTCAGGTGACCCCAGCAAGGTGGCTGTCTAGTCTCCTCTTGAAGATTTCCAGGGTAGGTGATTGCACCACCTCTGGAGGGAGCTTATTCCACAGTCTGGACACCCTGGCTGTGAAGGAGTTTTTCCTAATGTTGAGCCTGAATCGATTTTCCAGGAGTTTGTGGCCATTAATCCTAGTTTTCCCCTTGGGTGCCCTGGTGAACAGTTGCTCACTGAGCCCTTGCTGTACTCCCCTAGTGTAGTGGTAAGCTGCTACCAGGTCCCCTCTCAGCCTTCTTTTCTTCAGGCTGAAGAGTCCCAGATCCCTCAGCCTTTCCTCGTATGGCTTGTTGTGTAAGACTCTGATCATACAGGTGGCCCTTCTTTGGACTCTTTCAAGCTTGTCCATGTCCTTGTTAAAGTGTAGTGCCCAGAACTGGACACAATACTCCAGCTGCGGTCTCACCAGTGCTGAGTAGAGTGGAAGAATCACCTCCTTCGTTTTGCTGGAGATGTATCAGTTGATGCATGCCAGAGTATTATTTGCCCTACTGGCTACAGCATCGCACTGCTGACTCATATTCATACTGTGGTCTATTGTTACCCCCAGGTCCCTTTCATTCATGGTGCTGGTCAGTTTGGTGCTGCCAAGCCTGTAGGTGTGTTGGGGGTTGCTCATCCCAAGGTGGAGCACTTTACATTTCTCAATGTTGAACTTCATCAGATTTCGATCTGCCCAACTTGCTAGCCTGTCTAGGTCTGCCTGTATCTGTAGCCTATCTTCAAGTGTGAACACACTTACCCATAACTTGGTGTTGTCTGTGAACTTGGCCGTTGAGCTCTTCACCCCCACATCCAAATCGCTAATAAAGAAGTTGAAAAGTACTGGACCGAGCACTCACCCCTGCGGGACACTGCTGCCCACTTCTCGCCAGGATGATACAGATCTGCTAACTATGATTCTCTGGGTCCCATCCTGCAGCCAGGTTCTCACCCACCTGTCTCGGAGTTAAGCCCACAATCCTCCAATTTTCTCGCGAGGACATTATGAGATACTAGATCAAAGGCCTTTTGGAAGTCAAGGTATACAATGTCAACCTGCTCTCTTGTGTCCATGTGGTGAGTTACCTGGTCATAGAAGCAGATGAGGTTGGTAAGGCAAGATTTGCCCACGACAAAGCCATGCTGGCTGTCATTCAGAATCTTACCTTCTGCAAGCTTATCACAGATAGACTCCTTGATGAACTTTTCTAGGATTTTCCCTAGGATAGAAGTTAGGCTGATTGGCCTATAGTTACCTGGGTCCTCCCTCCCTTCCCAGCCCTCTGTTACCTTTTCTCTGCATGGGAATAGATTTTCTTTGTGCTTCAAGGAACATGTCCTTAAGGAACAACCACTCTTCATGCACACCTTTTGCCTTTGGTCCCTGGCCCCGCAGCACTTCCCCTACTAGTGACCTAAGCTTGTTGAAATTTGCACTGTTGACGTTCAAGACTTCAGTCCTGCTATCAGATATGTCTGCCTTACGTGGGACAAAGAACATGATGATTTTACGGTTGCTGTCACCCAGACTTCCTTCTATATTTAAGTCATCACCAGGTCATCACCAGGATGGGGGTGTAGGTGGGGCGAAGAGGGGAACAGATGTTGATCAGGCCTGTAACAACTCACCAAAACTCCCTATGTGGCCTGTAGGACCAAATAATTGCCCACACCTGCATTATAGCCTACCTGTTGGGATATGTACCTGTGATGGGGGAAAATGAGAGGTCTACTCCTTGTGCCACTAGATATTTCACTATTTTATAATTAAGTATTCAAAGGAACAGAGACTGCAACCTGTTTCCCCCTACAATATGAGCGTCCAAATCACTAGGCTTAGGAGTCACGCCCATTCTCTCCATCTCTTCTTCTCTGTGCCAACATTGTTCCATACAAAATGTAATAACAGGCGTGACTGAGACAGTTATGGGATCCCAGTGGAGCTGACTGCCTGGTGGTTAGGGTGCTCTCCTAGAAGCTGGGGAGAGGTGGTTTGAATTTCCTTATACAAAAGAAGGAACTGAAGTCAGGTTTCCTACACCTCAAACCAGGGGTTTTCAACCTTTTTTAACAAGTGTTCGCCTTCTGTCTCAAAGTTTTAGCTCATGTACTCCTTTATATTAAAATTATTTGGGGGTGCTGAGTGCGTGTGCACATGCACCCCCCATCTCCCCAGAAGGTAAGGCTGTGGGGGAGGGGAAAGGGCTGTTGGGAGGTGGGGGCATAACAAGGCCCCTGCAGTGAGGGAGGGCACAGACAGGGTCAGGGGCCAGGGTGAATGGGGTGCCAGTCAGTTGCAGTCGTGAGATAGTTGGAGCCTGGGTGGCTCGTCCAGGGGCACGGTGATGTGGGAGGGGCTGCCGCCAATCTGGTGACTCTGTGCACTCTGGCAGAGGCCTGGGGGTCACATGCCTCCCCAATCTGTGCAGGGGGTGGAGGTGGCTGCCGTTGTGTGCTGGGCTTTGCATGCCGCTGCAGCTGCCTTAGGAACAGTGTGATGCCATGTGTCCCACCACTGGGCGGGCAGGGGGCTTGGCACAGCCTGGTGGCGGCAGGCACATGGCATCACACCACTCCTGGGGCAGCTGCAGCAGCGTACAAAGCCTAGTGCGCAGCAGCAGCCACCTCCACCCTGTGCACAGATCAAGGGGGGGCATGTGCCCCCCCAAGCCTCTGCCGGGGTGCACACAGCTGTGGGAGCCCCTCCTTCCCCTGTACCTTGTACAACCTTTTTAAGTACACCATAGAGGTATGTGTACCCCCAGTTGACAACCATTGTCCTACAAGAATGGTCTAACCAATAAAATCACCTACAACATGCCCTAAAATGTATACCTCTGTATTTGTTCCTCCATAATCGATGACCTTTATTTGCTCTTTGATTCCTTTTTCTTGTGTTGTTTTTTTTCTTTATTCACTCACTGTATGCATCTTCCTTTACTTGCAGACTACTTACAATATTGCTATTTAATCAATTTAGGGATTTAGCCAACACCAAAAAGCCTCCAGCCAGAACTTCAGCTGTAGCTGACATGTGGAACAGCTGAGGAAGAAGACAGCTCAGAATCAGCTCTTCCTCTACCAGCTGTTAGCAGCCCTATGAGGCCATTTGGCATCTGAGAATTAGTGGTGTAAGTCTGATACCCCTCTACAGTGAAGTCACTATGATGGCACTGAAGTATAAGATGATCTCCCTGTGCACCAGAGATCATCAGTGGGTTGGATACACCAGGGTTAGGACCATTTTGTGCCACTAGAGAAATGCAAGGAAACTGGAATGTGGTCAAGATTCAAGGCCTACATATGTAAAGGTAGTGACAATGGAGCTCCAATAAGTTTTCAGATTTGTGCATGCGCTACTGAATTTAGATTTACTCTATCTGCATATTCATGTACAGTCACTGCAATTGCATGCTAAATACCATAGCCCATTGTTTGTGTGTGCAGCTGGTGATAATTGTACAGGCAAATTGTGTGAGAGGAAGTCTAAAAACATGGGCTTTTCACTCAAAGGCTAGTAACTATGTAAAAATAAGGACACTGACAAGACAACTGTAGTATAAGGAACTGGGCTGGAACCTAGGACTCAGGAGAGCTGAGTTTTTTCCTAGCTCTATCACTTTAGTGTGCAAATTACTGTGCTTCCCTTCACTTCTGTTTCCCTTTAGATAAACCTTTAATCTACCTTGTATAATTAAATTTTAAGTTCTCTTACGAAGGGGATCTCTCTTACTATGTAGTTCCATAAGGCCTAGACCATTTGGACCACTGTGCTATTTTAATATGAACAGTAAGGAGCTATAATCTAATGGATAATGCAGGAATTTGGAGTCCTAATCTTCCATGAAATCTGAAAAATTTTAATGTTTACAAAATGCTCAGAAAAATTAACACTTTGGCAACATCAAAGACTAAGAAGAAAAAAGAAGAGATGTCATTTATTGAACTCATGGCTTGGGATGACCTCCTCCCAAGACACAGTGATCTTCAAATTGCATCTTCAAACTGCACTGTGAGGACAATCCCAGCTTGTAAAATTCTGAGAATTTCTTTATGGACTTTAATCAAACATTTGAGTGCTTTATGCAGACTTCCAGGGAACATTAACTATCGAGTGGGAACAATACGGAAAACAAGGGACAGCAAAGGAATAACCTTTTCCATATTCCTAGATGCAACAGGACTATACAAGAGCATCTTTTAAGAGTTATTTCCATGTCACATGTCTCTTATGCTGCAACCCACCCTCTCCAATCTGCCAGTAATACTAGTAATCACAATCATCTTCCCCTCTCTTTTCTCTCCCTTCCTGAGGTGGTTGCCAATTACTTTCTGCATTCGTATACTGCTAGAGACCCTTTTGTTTCATCATGTCTACAAGAAGCCAGGATTCTGACTATAGGTCTTTAAAGTCAATATAAAGACCCCAACTGAATGCCAGAAGCTTTCCATCAGGCTCTTACTAATGAATAGGGGTCTACCTAAATTTAGGAAGCAGGTAGCTAATTTCATGGGAAGATAGTGGGGCCGGCCGCCATTTTCACTTATCATGGTGGGGCCCCCCATGCCTCTGATTGGCTGAGGGCCCCAGTGGCCCTGCCCCCCCACCGTTGATTGGCTCTGAGGGTTGTCCGTTGTGTGTCCCTGCCCCTTGCCATTGGCAGAGAGAGATAGGCCTGTGGGTTGGGCTGCAGTAGACTGCTGGCTGGTACTGGGGGGCCAGCATTTTATTTTTAGAAAGTTTTTCCTTTTCTACCCCATGTGGACATCGTCTGATTTTGCAATTTCCACAATATCTACAAAATTGCTATTTGAGTAGGTCCCTACTAATGAAGTCATTTACTTATTTTCTTTCTTCAGTTTAATGAATGAACTAATCTTCTATGGCAAAGGATGGGATCAAATGTTGGTAGATTCAGGTGAAAGGATCTGGAACTGAAGATGGGATCTAGTTTGAGGATAGTCTGACAATTATCCCTAGGCCTAAAGTTATTAATGGGAATTTAGATTTTTTTAAAAACAAGACCACACAGGAAATTGATTTATATGTAGATTTATTCAGTCTGAATGAAACAATTCATGGATAAAAAACACAGAGTTTGACTCTCTTGTTTGTATAATGTACACCCAATGCAAATAAGGAGTGCATAACATATTTATAGCCTGCTTAGTAGCATTTAGTCAAACAATGAAATTGCCTAAGGAGGAGTGTGAAATAATTAATGAGTTAAAACAAATAATGGTTCTGTAGAATGACCCCTACACAAGAACATGTTTTGCATTCCTTATAGGTATAAACATCAGACCAGATTATTGAGGCCCAGGGGCAAAAACTGGCCCTGTATCCCTAGCGGATATTGACTCAGCAAGACCAATGTTTTTGTCACAGCATGCATGCATGTGTGCGTGGCTACAAATAGATGCCACATTTGTCCCAGATAAACCATTTTATGCTGGAATGGAGCAGAGCTAAGACTTTCATGTCCAGGATAAATCCTAAAAAGGTTCACAAGATAAGTACTAACAGTTTATCACAGGACATTATGAATTGTGTCTGAACGGTTATCATGGGATTGCATCATTGATTCAATGGCAGAAACATGGGAGTGATATTGTAGATAGGGGCACTAGGAAGGTAAATGCATAGATGTTGATATACTTGGGTAAACATGGTGAGTAGATTATTTCTTGGGACCATAGCCAGCTGGCATAAATTAGAACAGCTCCAATGAGAACTAAAGCTCTCCACACTGGGCACGTCTACATGAGACAGTTACTGCAGAGTAGACTAATTAGCTCCGTAGTAAACATCTCAGCATCTACATGTGCAGGCTATTAGGCTGGAGTAAACTAAGAAAGCACTGAAGCCCCCTTGTGTCCCAGCCAGCCAGGGCAGCATCTACATGTGTGCTATTGTACAGTAAAAAAACTCCACAGCAAGGTAGTACTTGTACCTACATTAATTACTCTGCTGCAGAATTTTTTACTCCACAGCAGTGCACATGTAGACACTGCCCTAGCTGGCAGTTCAAGCGGGGGTGTGGATGCATGTGTATGGTGGGGTGTGCATGTGGTACTTGCTCTATGAACACACATACACTCTCTCTCCCTCCTTCACTGGACACGCACAGACCCATACACGCTCACTTCTCTCTCTGTCCCTCCCTCCCACACACACACACACACACACACACACACACACACACACACACACACACACACAGTCTCCCCTTCCCTCATTGCAGGGACACGTGCGCACATACAAACGTATGCGCGCATGCACACATATACCCTCCTGGTCCTGGCCCTGGGGTACTAGCACAGGCCACATGGACCCCGCTGCATCACTGGACAGCACGTGGTGCTGAAGCCGCTGGCGGGCATCAGGGAAGCAGTGAAAGCTGCAGCAGGAAGAGGCTTCTGGTTCTGGGGGGTGGGAGGGGGTTGGGGATAGGGCAGGGCCAGGCTGGCCTTGCTGCTGAGTCCTTCTGGCTTCCCCTGGGTCCTACTGCCCCTGACTGCTTTCATCTTTGACAGGCAGCCAAGAGCAGATAAATATTTTCTAAATTTTTATGGGCCCCACGGGCCAGATAGAAGGGCCTGGTGGGCCGGATCCAGACCACAGGCCATATTTTGCTTGCCCCTGCTCTTATGTCTTACCTGGAAATACTGGAAACAGGGATCTTCAAAGGTAGCAGGGACTAGGCACCTCAGGGTAGCTTCACCACCTATTTCCAGGTTTGAGGAGTGTGGGCAGAGTGATGGTCTTGCATGCCATGGAAGTAACCCAAAGACTTCTCCCTTAAGTCAGTAGTTTTCAGCCTTTTGTAGACTCAAGGCACCCCTCCATAATTTTTGTGAATTGAGCTACACCCCAATTCAAAAACTAGTTAACTTACGGGGCTTACCTCATTGCAAAGGGGCAGACAGTGGATGTCTGGGAGTGGCCAGGCAATGGCCTGCCCTTATCTGATTATCTCCTCACATTCTCCGAGTGACCCTTCAAAGGATCCTGCCCCAGGGTACACCCCAGCACCCTGGTTAAGAATCTCTTCTCTAAGTCTACGGAGTAGCCCAGAACAGGAGTTGTGCTATTTCTAGGCTGTGCTATATTGTTTCCATCTAATTGTATACAAAAGCTATTTTACAGGAATATTACTGAGGTAGCAAAAAAAGAATCAAGCACTCAAAAAAATCAGGAGAATCCCAAAAGTAAGGCTGCTTGCACAAGCTTAACTTGGCTCCCTTGTGCATATATCGTTCACTACACAGAGTATACTTTGAAGAAAGAAGAAGAAAATGAATATGTCCATTAGTGGAAACTTTTCAAATCCTGGGCTAATGAAGAAAAACAATTTGGCTCCTCTCTAACAACTTGCAAACTGTCCTGTGCTCCCTGGGTGCATCTGCATTACTTGCATAAATAAAGGCTGAAATCAAATAGAATTGCCCCATTTTTGGTTTTACTTTATTATTGTATATTGCTTCATTTTATCTATTTTTTGTAGCATCATATACTATGTTCTGTTTTAATGTTGTTTGAACTGGTAGAATGTATAACCTTAGTCTATGCTTTTACCAAAAAATTGAAATTTACATAATTGTATATAATTTATCATTAATTTTACTGTATAGTTTTACCAAAGCTATAATTACATTACTATGAAATACAGGGTATATTTTCTTTGCAGACAACATGGAGTTAAAGATACCAGAGGTAGCTTTAAACAAGCTAGATTGTATACTGAAAGCAATCTAGTTGCAGCAACTGGCATACACTGCTTTCCACCTCTGCAACAAATGAAGCACCAGTTCTCTCAACCGCAGCTTCCTTCAGCACACAGCTGTGATTCGTCATGAAGCCAAGAAATGAAAAACACCTGTATGTGATCATGCAACTAAAGGCTGCATCCTGATGCATGTGTAACCCTTAACACAAAAGCATTTTTAATTCCACTAGTTCCTAATTTTTGAATGCTTGACTTGAAATGATACATTTTTAAGGTTGCAATTTCCAAGGATTTCATAAAAGCAAACTGAAAAACCAGAAGTTCCATCATGTGGAATTGGCACCGCATGGGTCAACAGGAGCTTTGGAATCTTTAGATGCCCCACAGGCCTCTGCCTCTCCAGCTAATAGAATAAAGCAGGAAT
>NW_005842722.1:731995-745150 GCF_000455745.1 Alligator sinensis
TCATCTGTCCCCACCAGCTGGATAGTGCACGGCCCATCCACAGGTTGGCTTGGGCCTATGGACCTCCCCCTAACCCCCTTTCTTTACCCTCCCCTCCCCAGCATGCCAGATCCACCCACTTCGCTGCATGCAGCACCTGTTCCAGCTGGTCCAGGATGCACCCTTCATGTTGCACACTCTGGCCAGCCTGGGACACACGTTGCATGCAGAGCTCACTGGGGTGCTGCATGCAACGAGATCCCAAACTGGCTGAAGAAGGTGCTGTGTGCAGCGTGCATCCCAGACCAGCCAGACTGGGTGTCAGGTGCTGCGTGGGTCAGCTATCAGACCCAAGGTAACACTAGGGACCAGATAAGGAGGTTCTGTGGGCTGGATCCTCCACCCAGGCCATATTGGTCACTAGGGTGACCACCTGTCCCTAATACGGTGGGATAGTTCCAAAATGTAAACTTCAAGTCCTGGTCCCAGGTTGAATGACTCTGTGACAGCATTTGTCCCAGATTCCCCTGGACATAGTCAATTATCTTTCCAGCATCTTGTGCTGGGATCTGGGTTTTCTGTTTGCTGTAAAAAAAAACCATGGGAAATCACAGGTTTCCTCTTCCAGGCTGGCAGAGTTCCAGGCTGCAAGGGGCTGGGGGAGCAAGGTGTAAGGGGTGCCACATGCATGTGTGCATGCATACACCTGCATGTAGCTAGGAATATAGGCCCAAGCAGCAGTGGAATGCAGCTCCCCCAGCTGCTGCAAGTAAGTCTGGGGCAGGGGCTTGCAGATTGAGGCCCTTATGATGAAGGAAGGAGTGGGGCAGAGTTGGTAGCTGGAGCTGGGGTAGAAGTACTGCCCAGCTGAGGTGGTGTATAGGGCCCCAGGGCCCGGGCAGGAATGTGCAGCTATGGGGCCTGGCTGGGGAGCGGGATAGAGCCACAGGCAGCTCATCCAGGGGTGTGGAAAGGACACGTTTCCCACTTTTGTATTGTGAAACGGTGGTCACCCTGTGTGTCACCCCTGGAGTAAAGGATAGCACTAGTAAGCTGAATGTGAACAAGCGCTAGTGGCAGGAAGGACACTTCACCAGTGAGTTTTAAAGATACTTGCTGACATCAGAGGAATAGTAAGACTCACAGACCAGGGGTTGCATTTCAGGCTCCGGAGGGGAGCGTCTTCTAGTAGGAACAGGCTCTTATGCTCACTGAGCCCTACTTTGACCTTTGGGAGGTAGAAGCTGGCAGGGGGTAAAGACTTTGATTGGAACAATCTGATTGAGACAAGTGGCTGGTTTATCATCACCAGTGTCTATACCAAGCTTGGCAATAGTGGCTGCAATTTTTGCAACCCCCTAAATCAGTGGCCAAGGCTCGTGCCCTCTCACTCCCCTTTAGTTATACTGCTGACACATACTGACTACCCTTCTGCATATAAATTATATTAAATACTTACTGGTAACACAAATTAGATTGTTTTTAGATTATGTCATAGAATCACTTAATTTTCCTCAGTTCTACATCCTCCCCATTCTTCTGTCTTGCAGTTACAGAAATCGTTCAGCACAAATAAAATTAACCTTGAACTAATTTATACTTCACAAGCTGTTTCTTTCATCATATTTTATTTTCTTGCCATCTCTGTTTACTAAGCATGACACAAGAAACAATGTTTTGTTCTCTCCCCATTAATTCAAGTGTTTTTGTGAAGCACTGCCACCATAAAGCTGCATTGCATTAGTACAAAACCTATTTTCTGAATAAAATTGACTTCAGCCTAAAATGTTTGGATCCATCCCCCAGCCCATACCGGCACACACACAAGTCCATAAACCCTGTATACACACCCCCACACATGGTGAAGAGCAGTATTTTAAAAAGTTAACAGTAAAGCCATAAGATAGAATCAGATTTTATGGCTTTTATGAATAACAGCTCAGAGCCAAGGAGGCCCTCGACAAATCACATACACTGGTGTAGTTTACATTGCTTTTGTACACCAGCTTGAACTATATTGAAAACAGGAACAGACAGGTATGTTTATCCCAAGATAGCAAAGCCAGCCTTAGGAGTGGGAGATGAAAGCCACCACCCAGGACACTGTGGTCAGGGGTGTGCCAAACACACACGCGTGCGCACCCATGAGCCCACACTCACAGGAACACTCTTCTCACCCTGCCTTAGGCAGGAGAAAAAGTACCCAGCCCAACCCATCTTCTGCCTCCAGCCCCTGCTCAGGAGGAGCCAGGCCAGGCATGTGGTGGGTGAGATGACACCTGCTCCAGTCCACCTGCCTTGCTACCATGCAGCAGCAGTGGTGCCTCTCTGCCCACCTGCCTGATGCACCATGCTGCTCCAGCTCTGAAGGCAGTTCATACCATATGCAATAGGGCTGTGCGAAATTTTGATGGGTATTTCATTTCAAAGCTGTTTCGACGTGTTTTGAGCTCGAAACAATGAAATCGAAACAAACCAAAAAGCTTTGAAACAGCTTCAAAATGAAATGAGGGCACTTGAAACATCTCAAAAGTTTCAAAACAGAAACTAAGGAGAGGGAGGGGGAAGGACTGCTCTCATATTGACATCTAGGTCCTGGTTCAATTCCCCAGCTCCCTGATCAATTCCCCCAGCTCTTCTTCCCGGGGGCACTGGCCCCTGAATGATGTGGGATGACAGCAGGCTGCTGCTGCCAGCTGGGGATGGCGGCTGCTCTGGCTTATTTCCCCAGCTGGCAGCAGCACGCTGCTGAAAAGCCGTGGGCAGATCCGAGGGCCACACCCCCCAAGGCTGCTCTGGCTTATTTCCCCAGCTGGCAGCAGCACGCTGCTGAAAAGCCGTGGGCAGATCCGAGGGCCACACCCCCCAAGAAGAGCTAGGGGAATGATCAGAGATGAGAATTGAACCGGGAACTCCGGCTGACAGGTACAGCTGCCCCAGCTCTGGGACAGTGCATGGTACCCTGCCAAGCTGTGCTACTCCCGCATGATGGTGCAGCCACCGTGTGGGTGCCCGGGGGGGCTCTGCCATGAGTGCCCAGAGGCCTCTGGCAGCGCCAATTGGGCATTTTTTGTTTGTTTGTTTGTTTTTTTTTAAAAGCACTGCACCCACCAGCTGCAGAGCACATGGATGACAGCAGGCTGCTGCTGCCAACACCAGCACCTGAGTCTGCCCAGCACAGCCTGTGCCAAGGGCTGGGAAGAACCCAGTGCTGGCACTGGCCTCAGCCGGCAGCCTGCTGCCATCCCGTATGCAGATCTGGGGGCCTGCACCCCCCCCCAGGAGGGCTGCAGGACTGTGCCAGACTCCTCCCGGGGGAAAAGGCCCCTGGATCTGCTTGTGGGATGACAGCAGGCTGTCGCTGCTGGCAAGCAATACTAGTTTTGCTTTGAACAGTTTGAAGTGCAGTTTCACAAACCCCCCCACACCCTTCTCCTTGAAATTTGGCAGGCTTCATGCCCTCAGAAGGGGAAACCATCCCTGCAATTTTCATCTGAATCAGGCAAGAAATTAGAAGTTACAGGCATTTTCGTGATTCTCTATTATAGCCTATGGGCAAAACGTTGAAATGCATCGAAACAGCTTCAACGAAATGAAACAGAACAGTGCTTTGCAACAGCAAAATGAAACACCGTCCCTTCGAAACAGAAGTCGAAACAAAATGGTGCTGTTTTGCACAGCCCTATTATTATACCTTGCTGCTAGCTGGTGAGGGTGCAGCTGATAGACTTTGCCTTTAACAAATAGCTACCTTGAGATGAAAGCAGTCAAATAAAACCTAGTATAGTTTAACATCGGTAGAATATTACCTCTGTTCTTTCAGGGGTAATTCTCCAGATTGGTAAAGTTAGCCCAGCATAGGTATTTACGTGAGCTATCCAGTACACATGCCCCCTCCCCCACCCCACACATATAATGTAATGATGATCCATGCCAGAGTAAACATTATATCTATCCAGCGGCAGAGAATGCAGTGAACCTTCCTTCCCATCTGTGAATTGCTGGGTTTATTTGACCCTATCAGTCTTTCCTGCCTGGAACAGGGGGGCTGGACCCAATGATCTCACAAGGTCCCTTCCAGCTCTAAACTTCTGTGAATACGAGGACAGGAAGGATTGCTGCCCTGGAGTGCTCTGATGGGGACAGAGGAGTGAAGCTATCCCAGAGGAAGCAGCAGACTGCATTCCTAACATGTAATAGCCTATACTAGATCTGTGCAAATAATTCATTTTCTATTTCAGTTACAGTTCTTAAAAAATGTTTAAGAAAAAAAAATGGTAGTTTGGGGTCCAGCTGAAACCCCCTTTTTTTTTTTTAAATAATGTTTGCAGACAAATAAAAAGTTTATAAAAAGCCTTTTGGAGTTGAATGAAACCTTTCATTTCATTTTTAAGCTTTATAAAACTTCAGTTTTTAACGATTCCAAGATAAACTTTAAAAAAAAATCCTTTTGAATAAAAGCATTTAAATGTCAAAACAATGTTTCAACCTTTAGAGGTTTTTAGCAGGTACCCCCCCAGCAAAAAAAAAAAGTGTTTCAGTTGAAAAATTTTACCCAGTTCAGGTATGCAAGCTTCTTAGTGCTCAAAGTCATTTAAGGAGACATGTCTCCTGCAGCAATAAATCACTGCACCTTTCTAGACTACCTGGTACAATCTAGTCCATGCAACTAACGGTAAATAAATGCCTGGGAGAGATGCATCAGATTAAGTAAGCCTCACATGTAATTAATAAATTTCTTTATCAGTGAACCCAGAATTATTTATGTAAATGGCAAGCCATATTTAAATTTCTTGTGGTTTTCCAACACACTGCAAAACTTGTGCTTTGGTAAAATATGTAAATTAGATTAAAAACTTACAGTGATTAATTGCTTCATTCTTCTTTAGTTGCAGCTAGTTGTTTTCAGTACCTGCTAAATATTTAATGACCCGTCTTTTGTTTGCATTACTGTGAAAATGGTGAATCTGTCTATATATCATTTACAGATTCTGTTTGTTGTTGCCAACTCTGTCTGTGTCAGACTGCAATCTCTGTGTTGAATGTGGGATTTAATTGCCTTCTCTTCCGTCTCCTTCTGTATATTGAACCAATACCTTCAGAAGCTGTTAGGAAAAAGCCTTGCATCTAGCAAAGGGCTAACACTGAGAGCTGTTATATGTTCATATTTCTCTGTCAGATGGGACATCTTTAGGCAAAAGATTTCTCTACCCAACAGGGAAAACCAGATTTTCATATCTGAAGTGGAAGGTGGAAGTAACAACCTACTGATGGGAGACTTTGATTGCACCTTCAGATAATCAAAGAGGGCTCTAACAAGTTTTCAAAGGGAGGGAGCCGACAAAGGGGTACAGAGGTTATTAAAAAGGATCTCTCACCAAAATCACTTCTACAAATGTTTACTTTAATAAAAGGCAACATTCTATTAAACTGATTTTTTTCTTTGCAATAGCAGTTTTAATGGTGATTAAGTCAGCAGTGTGGTTTCATTGTAGCTTCTCCTTTCACAGTGGTGTAAACAAGAAGTATCAGGATCCACATTTAATAATAAACACCTGCCCCCAAGAATGTTAGTGAAGGTTTTGCCCTTCACTTTTATAGGAACATTTATCACTGCAAAAAACAATGCAAAATATGCACCGATCATTTAAATTATATAGTGAAGCAGATGGTGCCAACCAGAAATAGTCAATAAATAGTAAAATATTTCTCCACTCTCAGCAGGCTCCAAGTAGGTCTTTACTTCACAACTGTGGACTGTATATATAAAGTAAATCCCTACCATCCCTTTGTCCATTGGACCTTACAAAAAAAAGAGACCAAGAAGGGAAAAAGGAAAAGAACCAGATCTAGCACCTATAACATATGTAAGTATTGAACTACTGAATGAAATGCTGGTGAAGGCCTGCTTCTGCTGCTGCCCTCTGTTTTTTTACACTGTTCTGTTCACTTCAGTCTCAGGATCGCTCAAAGTACTACATTAGATCTTGTGTGTAAAAAAAAGCTTGTACCAGCAACTATTCTAGTTAGCCACCCTTCTGGAGGATGTCACCTTAAAGATACACACTTTGATCTTCCACTGCTCTGCATAAGATGCAAGTCACACAAAAGTAAGACACATGAAGCCAGGGGAGTTGCACCTGCCATGAAGCTCACACAACATAATGGAGAAACAGCCCCATAAGATCTGATTCTCATCTTCAAATAGTCATTATTGGAATGGATTGATCCTCCTCTCACATCCAGTGCGAGTTAGGAGTAGCCCCACTGAAGTCAGTAGAATTACACCCATTTTAAATCTGTGAAAGAAGAATCAGGCCAGTAACTCTATTAGCTTCAAGGGAGTTCATCCTGAATAACAAATTCAGGTACTGTTAGAACATTTCTAAAAGTGCAGAGAAAGGTACTGTTAGAAATGTTCACAGTTATGTGAAATTCAACCCTGAGCCAGGGCCCCACACCTCGCACTGCATGCCCAGAATATAACTGGCAAGTTTTGAATTCAGGGCAAAACCCTGCCATAGAGCAGGCTGGGGGTGGGGAGCAGAGCAGCAGCATCTGTCTTACCTGCCCAGAGGGCTCAGCATCCCTGGTGCCCTCTGCCTCCATGGCTGTTGCTGCTGCTACCACTTCACCCCAGGACCCAGGTAGCAGCTTAAAAGGATAAACCAGTTTGCTTTACCTTTTAGGCATTTTACTAAGAAGAATAATGTTAATATTTAGATATGCTTACTTAAAAAAAAAAAAAAAAATCACAAAGACTAAAAATCCTTTAAGTAAACCAAAAGTAATATAATGCAAAGGTCAAATTAAAGTCACAACTGAAGCTAACTCAATAACTCAAATCACTTAACAAGTAGGATGTTGTCTTAATCATCAGTTTCTGCAATAATCCAATTAAATCATGAGCCGATGCAAGAGAGATGCATATTTTGTCAATTCTGCATCAGGAGATGGAAGGAGTTGTTTTTTGTTTTAACCTAAGCCACAAATAAGAGATCCCGCCTCAACGGTGAAACATTAGCTACTGCAGGAAGTGACTGTCTGTTTTGGTTTCAGATTCTGACAGTTTTAAGGAAGTACAGAGATCATTTTTTTAACCCTTCCTTCAATGCTATTACTCACATCCTCCTAGATCTCCCTCTTGTGATAGTAGCTATAGGTCTACTTCTCCTATTCCTTTCACCTTTAAGAACATGAGAGTTTCCTGTATGTTTATAAGACAAGAGCAACTAGCAAACACCGCTCAGTTCTTGACACGCTTGTCATTTGATTTTAGGGAATTGTTAATGGCTCCATTCCTCACACTGGCATACACAAGCTCACACATACACAGTCCTCACATGCACACTACAAGAGAGCAGTATAGCATTCCTTCTTTAACATCTGGGATTGAAAAAGTTCAGGTCCCTGGAACTGGTTTTCCAGAGCTCCTGGTTTACAAGTCCTGCAGTCCATGTTTTGGCTAGTGTTGCCTCAACCCTCCTTGGTATCCTGAAGCGCAGCAGTTTGAGGTTTGTGGTTGTCATTTACATAAGAACTTTATTGTGTGAAGACATCAATCTTTGGTGCATTTAATAGTTTGAAGTCACATTTGGCAGATGGCAACCCTTCTAAATTGAAGTTGAAAACTTTTGGCCCTTCCCTTGAAGTTACTGCTTGAGTTACCTCACAATCCCATAAGGCTTCTCTTTAGCACTCAGTCACCATTTTGGTGGAAGTGGCTGTGCTGAAGCAACTCAGAGAGAAGACTGCATGAAGGTTGCCATCTTTCACCTTTTTAAGATATAAAGAATTTGAATGTCTTGTTCTGTGTCTTGTGCCCTTTGACTCCTGTGGTTACAGCCGCTAGAACCAGGTAATGGAGGATCTTGCTCAGAGTTGTGCTGGCAAAGGTTTCTAGTAGGGGAATATGACAGGCTCAGGTGTCCAGCCCCAGCATCTGACATCCTGATGATCAGACTCTCCTGTTGCGCTCTGTGGCCTCCACCACTTCTTGTCTCATTTGCTACACCTTGATTTTAATACGATTACCTGGGGAGCCGGCCTCAAGAGGCCAGAGTAGCATCTTCTTTGATAGCTTCCTTATTAAATAAGTCCTTGGGACTTCTCCATGCCAAAACCCTATAGCATATGCTTTCCCTTTGAGACAGTCCCCAGGGCTTCTCTCTCTTCTCAGACCATCAGGGCCATATGGACCTGAGCACAGACCCCTGGCCCTAATCATGCTTTAGGGGCTATAATCATGGCCTCCAACCATCTCCATAGCCACAGTTAGTTCAGGTTTCCACCTTCCCAGCGTAACCCTCACTGGCACACTAGGCCAGGTGATATCCTGGATCCTCAGGGTGCCAGAAGCCCTGGGAATGCCCTCAGGCAGGTCTGCTGACCGAGGTGTCCCATGGAGGGGTGTGTCCCTCACCGCCCAAGAATTTACTTTAAGTCCAATAAACAAATGGGGGTTCTTTATTATACAAAACTATATACAGAAAATAAATCATTTTTCTTCTCTTGATTAATCATACATACAATTTTTCTTTGCAGAAATGTAAATAACTTTCTTGGTAACTCGGCAAAAATAAGTCTCCAACCAGTCACTGCAGGTAATAGGTTTCTTTTCTTTAGTTTCCTTCTGAAAAAATACACCTCCTGCAAACACTAGGCATTACGTGTCCCCTCACACACCCATGCAGACTTGGGATTCTCACAGCCCGCTTCTCTCTGGGCTGTCTCTCTCCCCCAGCACCTCCACGTGCAGACAGGGGATTCCCTCTTCAGGTCTCCGTACCTGCAGTACAAGCCTTTCCAGCCCAAACAGAGGACTTCCCTCTGCAGGTCCCTGACCAGGCAGCTTCTCCCAGCTAGCTTACCAACCCCTCCCCATGCTTTCCCTGGGTACCTGCGTCCGATTGCACAGCTCCACCCCAGATGGGGAAATCAGCTTCTCTTGGGATGACTCGGGCTCTCCTCAGTCTGCTCCCCAGCAAGCCTCAGGTCCATTCCCTCTACCTAGGTGGGAGCTGAGCCTCTGTCCCTCCCTCCAGGCTGGTGTTGGCTTCTCCCCCACCCTCAGCTTTTCATGACTCCGTAGTAGCCAGTCAGAGCCCAGGGTTTGCAATGGGGGCCCTGGTCACAGTTTAAGCACTCCAATAAAAAGCACGCATTGTGCACAACATACCCTCCATCTGGAAAAGCTTTTTCACCCTCTGCAGACTTTTGGCCGCCTTTCCTGCAAAGTTCTTAGGCACAGCTCACCCACTCAGCTCACAGCCAAGCAAGCCTCTGCAGCTGTTACACCAGCTTCAGTCCTTTTCTTCTGGAAGAAACCCTCTGCCCTGGTCCACTGCCGCACCCCTCAGCTCCTTGGTCTCAGTCCCTGTGTAGAGCAGGTTTTAAAACACAGAGCAGCCACTGGCACCCTGCTACACGGCCTCCAAACCCCCATAGCCACAACCCAGGCCTCCGGTCAAACACAAAGAGCACCAAACCTCCGTAAACTAAAAAGGTTCAAACCCTGCTTCAGACTGGGCTCTTGAGCCATTGAACAGCTTTGCTTCCAACCACTGGCCTCTCCCAGACTTCAGGATACCTGTCATGTGTTCTGACAGACAACTTTGTCCACCGCCCCTCACATAGGCTATCTTATCTTTGTGCAGCAATTTCCTCTTTGTAGGAGGAAGCTTATAGGGCTCCTTGCTCCACCCTTTTCTGGCCATCTGACCCAGCTCTGTTAACAGGACCCAGGTGCTGCTCACTCTAATCAGCAGCCCAGCACTCTGTTGCCTGCAGTCCGCAGGCTGGGTCCTGAAGCCCATTTATCTAGGCTCCTCACACCTGCTGTCTCTTGCAGCTAGGTTTCCTGCCAGCAGTAGTTGCTTTGCTGGCTCTAGCCTGTTTTGCTCTCTCCTTTCCAGTAAAATGGGTAGGGGACCCCTGTAACATGCAGTAGCAGACCAGTTGGGTTGACATAGTAAGTGACCGAAGTCTTCACCGTCTCTCATACTTGGAAGCTTGCCCAAGGAAACTAAGAGGGCTACTTCTCTTAGATCCTAGTGACCCAAGAAAGGATAGTTCTCTTTAACATGATCCTGGCCTTTATGGGAGGTGACTCCGACTTCTTCAAGCATCACTTTTGAAGCTTTGGGGCCAAGTAGGTGGTCCATATTCCTTGATGCAGTCAACACAATCCAATCCCTTTGCAGCGGTCAGACTTCAGGGCTGAAGTTTCTATGGAAAACTCCACACAAGGAGGAGAATTCATAGTTTTATAGGGATTTTTTTGCATGTTTTTTATTCTCTCACAGCTACAAAAAAGGCATGTTTGAGCCTACTGTTAAGATGCTGGTACCTATCTTCTTCTATGTGGGAAGTGAACTAATGGCCCACTTTTCAGAGCAATGTGTATTAGGCCTAGCACTTCTTTAAAAATAGCTAGTAGCTATTAACAGAGTCACTCATACATCCTCTTTAACTTGTGACAGTTGCTACATCATTGCACTGATCAAGAAAATTAGGTAAGTAACTATGGGGCTCCAGCAAGTACAATTTCATAACTTATGTTCAGCAACTTCTGACCTAAAACCAAAGAACTAATTTCACATCTTTTCAACACGTGCCTCATTTAAGACAATGAATGTTTATGCTCTGCCAAAACCCTTATTCAGGCAGTTTCTCTGCCTCAATATGAGATGAATCCTTGTTTCTAAAACAAAACTGCTCATTAATTCCAGAACTGTGCACAGAGGTGCGGCACCTGCAGTGAGCGTTCTGGCTCTGTGCAGACAGAACAACCGCAAGCTGTTTCTTCCAAACTCTTCCCTCCAAGTCCCCTGCAGGTTGCCACTGTTTCCCATTTAGCCAAGTTGTGCTGTTTGGAGTCTGTTGTGACAGCATTTTAGACACACTGAAGCCAGGGCTTGTTTGAACAGAGCTCTCCATGAGAACATGGACATTTATGCTAGTCCTTTACAGCCTCTTAAGGTTCAAGGGCCTTCAGGCATCCTGGGCTCTCACTTCCTGTTTGTGTTATCACTGTTTATAGGGACTTACCTCCATCCCATTGTTCCCTTCAGTCTGGTGGTCCTGCTGGTACTTCGTTTTGCTCATATGTTTAATTTCTTCTGATTTTTCTGTGCGAGCAGCTGACATTGTCTAAGTCATCCTTGTCCTAGATCTCTCTGCCTGGGTGTGACAGTGATTTCTTCTACTCCCCAGTTATATTCACTTTCATTTCCACCACTTTTCTGAAGCTGTGACCAATTCCTTTGACCTCTGTCCCATTACCATTTGGGCCAGTGCCTTTTGTTATTGCTGCTTTGTGTAGCTATTTGACTGTTGCCTCAAGTCCTTGGCTCCTTTGCAACAGCAAGCAGAATTGGCTCTCCCATAAAGGCTTCCATGTCCTGTCTGTAATTCCGCTGGATTGCAGCCTCTGCTGGGCCTTGGGCTAGTGCACAGTGATAGTCCTTGGGCTAGTGCTCAGTGATAGTCTAGCATTTCCAGTTAAGATCCCTCCCTGCCTGCTTTGCTGTTGCTGTCAGTCCCTTGGCTGTCTTCACTGCCAGCTGTGTTCTTCTGCTGCTGATCACTATGCCTTTTGCATATCTCACACTATTCCATATCCACTCAGTCAAACATTCATGCCTGGCCAGTAGGTATTCTCCTTGGCTTACCTCAACTAAGGCTGTGCATAGGTATGAAGCAGGCTTCTATCTCATGGGCTAGGGACAGACATTCAAAAAGCCTGAGCCTGAATTGATTCAATATTTGCAGGTTAGTCTAATCTGGCTAGGCTAAATCAGTTTTGTAACCAGACAGACATCCCAGAAATGCAGGCATATGCCTGCAGTGGCTCAGGCTAGAAGCCGGGAGGCGCTAGAGCAGCCCTCCCTTCCTTCCACAGCACTGAGCTGAGGGAACAGGGTGTGGCCAGGCCCTGGCAGGACACTCTGATTAGCCCAGCAGGAAATTGATAACCCAGTGTTTATCACCCCTAACTCAGTGTTTATCACCCCATTTAGAAAACAGAGAGACATTACCAGCTACCTGTTGATTCAACAGAGACCTTAGCCAGCATGTGGTCTGTTAGCTAATACACAGACACTTGTCCACAAGGCAGAGGGGAGGTCGGGGTGGGGGAGCAGCTTGCAGTCTGTGCGGGAGATCCAGTCATGGAACAGAAGGGAGGGGCCAGCCCTACTGTGGAGCAGAGAACCCTGCCCAGCCCAGAGAGCATGCTGGGATGCTGGGGGAGTCTGATTTATCTTAAACTAGGAAAGGGTCTGAGACAGACATTGCATAAACTGATTTGAACCAGATCAGTTAAGTCTGATACTACATTCAACCAGGTTTATCTCAAACTGGTTTCAGGCATTTTAAAACTATTTTATGTGCACTGAACATCTGTTCTCTTACAGGTTTAAACCAGTTTCTGATCAACTAAACCAGTTTATGTGTAATGCCTGTCCCTAGCCATGATCTTAGCTATTAGATCTGCAAGATTTCCTACCCTGTCCCTTTTAAATACAATCCTATTTTGTGCGCACACAGTCAGCCCTCACATGATACTTGCTCTTTGTGAACTGTCCAACTCTGGTGTCTGTATCATTTAACTGCTTGCAGCAGCACCCTGCCAACGCTTTATTGGATTACTTGCTATTCCCATCAGAGATGCAAAAAATATTAGGGTCTATCAGCATACTCCATCTCATGCCCTACAGAGCCATCTGTCCTGAACTGTGGAAGGCTTGCCCTCCTCAGTGTTATCTGCCACTAGGCCTGTGCAAAGCAGCTAGTATTTGCTTTGGATTTGGCTGATTCAGGGGACAGTGATTAGATTTGGTGATTCGAGTCACTGTCCCAAATCAATTCAGCCAAATCTGGTTTGGAGATTTGGCCGCAGCCAAATTGGCCCAATCTCCGAATCGGATAGGCCCCATCCCCTGCCCTGTCAATGGCTGCTCCGCCGCCCCCCCCACCTTCCAGCTCTTTAAAAAAAAAGTCCAGCACTCACTAGCTGCTGCCAGGAGGAAGGGCAATCCCTGCTGCCCCCCACTGCCCTGCGCTATATGGGGGGCTCTGTCACGAGCCTCCATACCCTGCCTGCCCCAGCTCCTGGCACTTAAAAAAAAAAAAAAAAAGCCCACACCCCCCAATCCAGCCCCGCACGCACAGGGG
>NW_005842722.1:745196-752986 GCF_000455745.1 Alligator sinensis
AGGGCTTTTTTTTTTTTAAAGCACCGGGAGCTGGGGTGGGCAGGGCAGCCATGGGGGTGAGGAGCTCATGGCAGAGCCCCACATGCAGTGCAGGACAGCAGGGGACAATGGGGATTGACCTCCCCCCCAGCATCAGCCAGTGAGTGGGGGCTCTTTTTTTTTTTTTTTTTTTTTAAGAGCCAGGAGCTGAGGTTGGCAGGGCAGCCATAGTGGACCTTTTTATTGGCCTCCTGATTTGATTTGGATTCGGAGATTCAACCACCGAATCAGGCCAAATTGAATCAGCACCCGAAGCTTTGCACAGCCCTATCTGCCACTGCTCTGTGGGATTGTAATACTTTAGGGCTGGTGCCTCACTCATGATTTTCTTTACTTTTATTTTTCTGTTCTCCTTTCTGTCTCTCACTGACACTCTAGTGTTGTACTGAGAGCAGATCTATGGCTTCCCTTCCCCTGCTGCCCAGCAGTGACTGGCACATCTGTGTCAACTACTCTAAATGCTCTCAGTTTCTGGATTTCTTATCAATAGTCTGCACTTGATCACATCACCAGCATTTGATCACATGTCTCTAGCCTGCTATTGCTGCTTATCAGTGGGGCTGGGATTACAATGCAGCTTGCTTCACAGTCTAGCAGGAATCAAATTAGTTATGGATCTCAATAGCATAGTTGCAAATTTGGCAGTAGGATGATCAGTACACTGAAAGACCTTGGATATGGTAGAATCATATTGCAGGTATCCCCCTCTTTTCTGCAAGTCCCTATGTCCTCAGTCACTGCACTTAATGATTTTTTTCCCCTTCCAGGGGTAGCTACAGCTCGGAAGAAAGTGGTTCTGTTTCTCCATATATCTTGGTACCATGGGCCATAGGCTGGGTATTTTTCTCTCTCTCTTTTGTGCTACTTTCTACAGTATGTGCACAGGGCCATCATGCATTCTCTGTGGGTCTGTCTCTGTCCTATTTCTGGGGTCCCTTTAGCTTCCTGCAGGTTGCACTCCTTCTTCTACCCTCCATGCAGGTCAATACACTCAGGATCCATGCACAGAGTAGGCTGACCACACAGATCTCACTCCTCCACCAGGGAAAGATAAGGGTTTGCTATCACTGCTGCACCATGGACAAAAGGAGTAAGGAGTGCTCTGTCTGCATTGCCTTGGTACAGGAGAAGTGATATCATGCTCACTTGGACCACAGGATGACACCTAGAAAGGAAACAAACCCTGAAACAATTCCACGGAGCCCCATCCAGTGTCAGGATGGCTCTCAGACCAGCTCTGAAAATGGTGCTCTGTTTTTGTGGGTCCCATATCTGGCCCTCTATCTTTGAATTAACAGCAGTCCCAGATGACTCAGGCACATATTCTAGTTATCCTCAGGAGGACATAGATCCCCTAATGGCTGGCATGATCATAAAACTAACACTGTTCTAAAATGGAATTCATTCTGATCAGTCCTGATCTCGTTTGTGTATTTTCAAGAAACTCTTATTTTTTAGCTGATGCATCAACCATGCCAACCAGTGAATGTCACTAAAAAACTCAGCAAAAAATAAGCTGAAGACTTGTAAACTAATGGCTTGCCTACCCTATTTTTTTTTTAATTTCACACCATGTGGCTGCATTAGTGCAAACTCTTATGGTAGATGTGCTGCACCAATATGAAGGTGTGGTTTACCTTAGCTTAGAAGTTACTCTCAGTGAAGTCACTTACTCTATCAGTACAGTCCTTCTAGCATAAAGGGGTTGCATCCGTACAGCTAAATCAGCTCAAAAATCCCCCAATGCAAACAAAGCCTCTTATATTCATAACAGTCAGTGCAGGTGTGAGAGCAGAGGTAAACCAGCATGCATCATTCTGGGGCAATGGGATAGGAAATACGCATTCATAGTGGGGCACTGGGACTTGCTAAATGAGTTTCTGATAGTCTCCATAGCAATGGAAAAGCATACCAAGATGAGAAACCACATAGAAGATATATGCCAGAGATACATCTCCTTGACAACAGCAGGGGCATAGGACAAGAAAAGCTGCGTAACAAACTGAAGGTAGATCCCACACATCCTCCACAGCTAAGGTCACTTTAAACATCATAAAGCGACCACTCTAAAACAAATAATAAACAACATGAAACTAAACCCTATTACTAAGCCTGAAACTACAAACCATTTAAATGAACTGGAAAATCTGTGTGTGCATAGATAGGTACATGGTACAATATTATGACACAAAAACCATGTCCCATTCTCTGGAGGGGATCATAAGCTCTTACCCATTTCCCTGACCCTTTCTACTCTTTCATCACTCCATCCTTTATCCCTGTCGTAGCCCTGACTATTCCTTGCTTATGGCCCCTGTCTGTAGTGGCTCTTTAGATCAACTCAGAGCTCCATGCTTTAGACTCAAGCATTGGGTAGAAGGAAATGACAAACCAGGTGAAGCAGGGGTCTGTCGGAGCAGAGGTAGGAGGGAGGGATCACAATACAGAGAAGCAGACAAGCAGGTAGGAGAAAAGGATCTTACATGTAAGAACAGAAAGCCAAAACTCATGGGTGATTGGTGCCTCCCGAGTCTGGGGGGAAACCAGATCACCAACGGGGTGGAGGGTGGGGGATCCCCAGTGGCCGACTGCCAAACCTGGAATGACCTGCGGCAAAACCAGTGAGACCAGAAGTGCACTTCCTCCGGCACTTCCAGTTTCACAGCTGGCACTTCCAGGGGGTGCACGGCCAATCTCAGGGGGTACACGTGCACCCATGTGCACCCGCTACGTGTTGCCAATGTGAAAACTTAATTGCACTGAAAAATGGTGGGAGCCATGGCATAGATATCTTAGCAACTACTTTTGGAAGGGCTGGAGGGAAGTAATATTTGTATTGGAGGCTCTCAGACAAATCATTCAGCCATTTAATTTGGCTTAATTAAATTATATGGAACCAGTCAGATTGTTTGAGGCATTGTATATTTAGCTGAGATTGGTTCCATTTTCCTTTTTCTAGGAACAGGTTGAGTCCCACACATTTGCCCATTTGAACATGGACTGCATATGTAAGTACCTGTCTCTCATGTTCAGTCAGGTAAAAATGCAACAGGGACTTACATTTGCTTATATATAAAAACATAGGTGCAGGCTTTTCAGACAAACTGCACTATCTAAATGGAGGCCAATATTAATGCTGTTTAAAAATTGTTAAAATATGAACTCCCTTCCCCCGCAACACTGATTTCAGTTCACTGTCTCTGCCTCCATTTCTTTTTTTGTAAAACTAGGGATAAGAAGACACTTTCTGCTTTTCAGAATTGTTGTCATATTGTCTTCCAAGTATGGGTGAAATATTAAGTAATTGGCTAAGCCACCCCCCTTCAGGAGCTTTCTAAAAGCTCATTTCCTTTGGCTGACTATTACAAACCAGCCAACCCTGTTTTTATATAGCATAACTCATCAGTCTTTAAAGTTCACTTGTATTTTTTGACACAAAATGCAACTGGACCAAAAGAAAAAAAAAGAAAAGAAAAGAGCTCTTTGGAACTAACAAGTCACATGCTAAACATACTTTCTAAATCATTTTGGGTTTTGTAATAATATATCCCTCTCCCACTGCCAGCATTTAAAATTGGCCAGATGCTGATCGGTTGTATTCAGTAAGTGTAAACTTTAATGCAGACAGGTTTGCTCTCTTCCTTGTTTTGCCTTTCACTGTCTACTCACATAGGTTTTTACAAGATCACTCCATCGCTGTGGGATCTGAACACTTTTTTTTCTTGTTTTTCTTAAATTCATTCATGGTATCATGATGTCATGACCTTATTTGCACTATCTGTGTCAATAATGCAGTTTGTCACTCAGGCAGGGACTGGCTTTTCTGTACGTTCTGTCAAGCGACAAGGACATTTGGGGGCTGTAGGAAATGTACAAATTATAAATAATGCAAATAGGGTTTGATACTGCATAGTGCTGAGTAGCATGAAATACCTGCAGAACTGGGGCTGTTAAGTAATGGAGCTGAGTCTCTGTTCTTGTTCTCCCGCCAGGTACAGAGCAGGACGGCTGTGCTGTAAATAAATACTGTACCATCATTTATCATCTTAATGGCAAAGATAAATAAAGCACAGCATTTTTAGGCACTTAAAGTAAATCAAAGCAGGGAGCTCAGTCATTTTTGCAATAAATAAAAACCCTATCTAACATAGAATAAAATCTCAAACTGCACATTTTCTAAATTCCTATGAGTTTATTAGTAAAAATGTGATTGCCCTTTGCTTGCTTATGAAACTTAAGACTAATTACACTGTAATTATATTGTTTTACTTATTATTTCAAATATGCAAATCTCACAGGGAGGACGGATGGATTCATCTGAAAATTCTGAACCAAATTCATCACTCAAACAGAGCCCCCATTGAGATATAGATTTCCTGATGTGTGACTGAGAAAGGATGCCCCAGTATATCAGTGGTACTATTAGAAAGGAGCCCTGCCAAACGTCATTGGGACTGACAGAAAAAGATTCCATATAATTCAGTTCAAGAAAGACAGTGGGTCAAATTCAGCTCTGGTGTAAGCTAGCATCCATTGAGGCCAATAGATCTAAATGTATTTACCAGACATGAATTAGGAACATAGGACACAGAAATCATAAGGCTGGAAAGGACCTCTACCCATGTAAAACAGTGATGTTGACATTGCTTTTTACTTCATCCGAGGTTCCAGTTTGCATTACTTTCTGGAGTGAACAATGTTATTAAACCTGTTTATACTTTTATTCATGTTCTTCCCTCACACAAGAAATAAGATTTATTCTGTAGTCATTATAAGCCTGGAAGTCCCTGCTTGGAAGGAAGTTTTTCTTCTGTAATGCCCATGATGTCATAGGTAAGTCATACATCATTATTCTGGAAGGTAAGTGCAGACACATGCACCAAATAAAAAAGCCCAACTGAATATTTTTCAGACTGCCAAGAAGACAGACTGTATTACACGGGGTGCCTGCCTGTGATGCCAATGAATGTGTGCACCACTTGGAGAGGGTTTCAAAATGCATGTCATATGAGAACACAAACACAGCAAGTAGGCAAGCTGGGTGAGGCAACTCACTGCAAAGGTAATAACAACAACCCAGGTTTCTATTGTGCCTTTCATTTACCCATCCAAACCTGGCAAACTTCACAAACTCTATACTGTAGCCCACTTGTTTTGCCTTAAATTGTCCCGCTTGTCATTTATAAGTAAAGCAATCCTTTATAGGTAAAGCAATGTGTCTGTTTAACCTGTCTGTCTTCTAATAATGGGCTCACTTAATACATTACTAAAATACAGCCACCTCTGCAATGGAAAATGACACCCCTTAAATATTATATGGCAGTACCCCATGGGGCAGAAGGAATACCATTTCCAGTCAGAACTGCAGGAGATGATGTTCATTCACCAGAGGAGCCAAATAATCCCCACTGAAGTCAGTGAGAGTTAGTCATATATGGCCCAGCAGTGACCACACATCTGCTGGCTGCAGTGGTATGGGTTCAGGCTATACACAGCACAGCAGGCAGACAAGGCCCAGGGAATTTTAAATTAACAGAATTCATCATCCAGTTAGACATCCAGAAACATTGTCTTTCTTCAACTCCCTGTTTTTTCAGTTGTAAATATGTTTAGGTTCTTTAAAAAGAAGGAAAGATAGGAGGAGGGTGAGCTAAATACATACATTATGAACAGGGACTCAAATTGTTAAGACACTAAAAATCAAACATGCAGCTCTTGAACTGCTAGGTGATCATAGTAAAAGGCAGGCAGCACCACCCTAAAGTTTTACATGCTCTTGGGGGTTTCATTAAGCTTTCACCTTGGGAAGTGAACTGGAATATATTCAGAGTTTATGCCACTGAGCCAGATCTCAGTTACATGTAAAAAGACTTCTACTGCTGTTTGCTGAGGAAGCCAAAAATAGACTGTGGCCTGCTATGACAGAGCAGTATTTTCTAGTCTGGATTTCACATAGGTTGGAGATTCAATCAATTGACTTTTTCATTGCGAATGGTATTGTTAAGGTACCACGTGTCGTCTTCTTTTAGGCACAGCAAGTTTTGACATGAGGGAGAGAAGCATGTTTTCCCATTTTCCCACTTGTGAAGTACACGTCCAGTAGTCTTAGCAGAAGAAACTTCAGGCTCAATAGATTGTCATAATTTTTCTTTAACAATGTATCTACTATTGGCAGATCTGTTTAACAGCCATGTTGTTTTCCTATAGTTCATTCTCTTCTCTGTGACAGCTTTAGCAATTACTTGGATTTGTGACGTTTCTGTGGTGGGCTTTTTGGCACATAATAAAAATCATGCACTATAACTAAATGGCTAATACTCTGTATTCAGCAGTGATTGTTTTTAGAGAAGGCTGTGAATAAAAACAGCTTCAGCTACATTCATTTCATAGGAGATCTGGATTCAAAAATTATAAATTGCTCTTCTTTATAATAAACCATGCTAAAACACCAGAAAAAAACCATCCTTGGTATCAGAGCATGAAATTTAGTTTTCATTCTATTCTGGAGGTGCAGCCTGGCACATCTGTAGTTAAAGCAGTATGCGGACTACCATTTTCTGGTAAAGTGATGGAAACCTTTAATGAAAATTTGGTCTATGGGATAACTTAAAAAAATAAAGGCTATACAAAAGTTTTTTTGTCTTTGAGCTTTGGGCTGTGAAACAGAATGGGCAGAAGTTAATCAATATCTTGGCTGTCAAATACTAATGCAAATTTTTAACTGATGGCAGTTTCAAGTGAACAAAAACAATTTTGCATGCTCAGTCATGAAGATTTGTCACTAGTAAAAATTCCCTGACATCAGTGGAGTTATTCTGGGGATGAATGAGGACCAATGGGGGTTGCAGCATATGGTAACTGGAGATGCTTACGTCTAGTAATTTCCCAGGATTCAAGACTTCTTTTCCTTTTGACATTATTGCCATTAGAGCATGAATTCTGAGGGTGCTGACTAACATACTGAGAGATAGTATATGTATTGAGAATATGGTCCTTATAAATACTCACTGTTATGAGGGGTATCCTAAAACTGGGCTTTTACCCCTGAGGCTGTTTCCTAGTTTCATAGATTTCATAGACATTAGGACTGGAAGGGACCCCAGAAGATCATCGAGTCCAGCCCCCTGCCCAAGGGCAGGAAGTCAGCTGGGGTCATAGGATCCCAGCAAAAAAAGCATCCAAATGTCTCTTGAAGGTGTTCAATGTAGGTGTTTGAACCACCTCTGATGGCAGGCTATTCCAGACCTTGGGGGCTCGGACAGTAAAGAAATTCTTCCTTATGTCCAGCTTGAATTGGTTTTGCAGTAGTTTGTAACCGTTCGACCTCATCATCCCTTGGGGCGCTCTGGTGAACAAACGTTCCCCCAGATACTGGTGGTCACCCCTGATAAACTTATAGGTGGCCATCAGATCACCCCTGAGCCTGCGCTTTTCCAGGCTAAAGAGCCCCAGGGCTCTCAGCCTGTCATCGTAGGGTCTGCTTCCCTGACCTCTGATCATGCGCGTGGCTCTTCTCTGGACTCTCTCAAGCTTCTCCACATCCTTTTTGAATTGTGGAGCCCAAAACTGGACACAGTACTCCAGCTGCAGCCTCACTAAGGCCGAGTACAGGGGGAGAATGACGTCCCGAGATTTGCTTGAGAAGCATCTATGGATGCAAGCCAGCGTTTTGGTCACTTTACTAGCCGCCGCATCGCATTGCAGGCTCATGTTCATCTTGTGGTCAATGATGACCCCCAAGTCTCTTTCTT
>NW_005842722.1:753928-787750 GCF_000455745.1 Alligator sinensis
AGCAGGGGTCCAATGTTGCCCTTGCTTTTCCTTCGGCTCCCCACATATTTGAAAAAGGACTTTTTATTGTCCTTGATGCTCGAAGCTAGTTGGAGTTCAGTTGCAGCCTTGGCTTTCTTGGTTTGCTTGCTCCCTGCAGGACCGGACCAGTGCAGAATATTCCTCCTTGGAGGTGAATCCCATCCTCCATCCTTTGTAGGCCTTTCTTTTTAGCCTCAGGAGGTCTGCTACATCTCTGGAAAGCCAGGGGGGCTGCTGTGCCCTCTTGCTGCCTTTCCTCCGAGATGGAATAGAATTAGCTTGTGTATTGAGGATTGCTCCCTTGAGGAGCAACCACTCTTCCTCAACTCCCCTCCCCCAGAGGTTGTGGTCCCTTAGGGCCTCACTGACAAGCCTCCTGAGCTTGTCAAAGTCGGCTTTCCTGAAGTCAAGGACTTCAGTGTTTCTGACTGACTTGCCAGCTTTACGGTGGATGGTGAAGGTGATCGCTGTCACCCAGCTTCCCATCGATCACTAGGTCGCCAATTAGGTCATCCCCAGTAGCCAGTACCAGGTCCAGCAGCGCTTTACCTCTCGTTGGCCTGTAGACTTCTTGAGTCAGGTAGAGGTCATCCACGCACGATGGGAATCTTTGCAACCGTTGAAAATGAACAATGACCTTCATCAACAAGACGCTTACATTAGGCTCTTTATACCAGCGCTCCAATTTGTCCAACTGCTCTCAAAGTAGCATGAGTGACCATGTTCATATAGGCAGGGCTGTGCTGTTTTAAGCACAGAACCATTCCACTCAACTCAGGTCAGGTCTGTAAAACTGTGTTTAAAATGCTGAAGGCTGCTGTCACCTAGTCTATGCTAGCACTTGCATCGGTGGACCCGATCTGGTGTCAACCATAGCAGAACATTTTGAGCAATAGTACAGACAAGGCTGGATCAATGAAAATGTAGTATTAGGGAGCACAGAGACTGAGAAATGGTGGTTGATCTGAACCAATATTAACTGGCGTGTTTCCACCCCACTGTTGGCCCAGTCTTCCCAGACCAATTTGCATTTAAACTAAGCTTATCCCCCAGCTATAAACTCACCAGGACTCAGTGGGTTCAGAAGGTCAGCTCCAACCTGAACATCACTGGATTTGTTTCCACTGAAAAGCTGATTAACAGGAAAACAAAGAGCAGGGAATGAGCAGTTTGAGGAGTGAAAAGGATTCAAAACACAGAAAGAGTTAGGGGGGTGTAACAGGCTTGCTCAGGGTCCATCTACTGGTGGCCCCGCCCACCTGTTATGGACCAACTGCCTACCTTCTCTCCTGCCATGCCTTGTTGTTAATTAATTGTTGTTAAATTAAGCGGGAGGCTGCCCGTTTTATGCCCCGATGCCAGGGGGTGCTCTCTACGGCTCTGTTCCTCCCCTACACCACAGCCCAAGCCTCGCAGATGATATTTGCAAATTCCTCTTTATGTTGGGGTCTCGGCCACTGTAGGGCTACCCCTTCTCTTTCTAGCTAGGCCTTTCAGTCAAAGACTCACTAATCAGGGTTTGACTCCCGGGCTCTAGCTCTCAAAAAAAGAAAACTCACTTGGGCTTCTGCGCCCTCTGTGGCGCTGGGGTCTGCTCACCCCTGGATACTGCACCCTCTCTGGTGCTGGGGTCAGCTCACCCCCAAATACTGTGCCCTCTCTGGCGCTGGGGTCTGTGCACCCCAAATGCCATGCCCTCTCTGGTGCCGGGGTCCTCACACTGCAGTGGGTCCCCAATGAGGCCTCCTCCCCCCCAAATAGCCTCACCCAAACCACCTGTCTTAACATTCAACACAAAACACAGGCTTCTATGACCATATAATGAAAAAATGATAATACAGAAACTAGAGAGGCAACATTCCTGCGATGGCTCCGGGCATGGTGTATTCTTCTGACTGAGACTGCAGGCACAGCACTGTAGTCATTGGGAGTCTGCCTCTCTGCTGCCCCTCTGTCCTTCTCCACTCACCATTTGTAAGGTCCTGGCCTTCCTCTTCCTGTCACCTGACCGGCTGGCAGGGCTTGAGCCTTAACCCCTACTTGACTGACCAGCCATGACTGGAAGGTTCTGGATTTAAAGGGACCACCCTGTCTCCTAGTAACAGGGCTAGGGTTCCCTGTTACAGGGGGAAACAGAGCAGAGATGAAGCAGCATGAATAATCTTTTGCTATTGATCATGCTGTGTCTCCATATCTATGTATTTCTTGGGCACTGATTACTACATTACCTGGGCAGCAGCAAATTACATCAAGCAATATTTTGCCTTTCCTTCAGTGAGAACCGTGCTCTTTATATGTGACTTATTTCTGTTCCTCTCATACTACTGATGCAGTATTGTTGATACGGGACACCTAGTTGTGTCACTATAGCTTTTGGGCAATTCTTCCCTAATAATTTGTGCAGACTTCTTCAGTGAGCTAAACAAGGCATTTTTATATGTTCGTTGTAAAAATAAAACACACAAACCCAGCTTTGAACTATGACAAAATTCTGTTTCACAAACTTAAACTGGTTTAGTGAACATGCCAAGATGGTGGGAGTTGCTCATTAAAAGCCTGAAGGTTCATTCCTCCCTCATTAAACTAAGCACACTACTCCGAAGTTTTAAGTACATAGTTTAACTTCTTGTGATGTCCCTCAGAGTCAGTTCATAAGGAAGAAGAACATTTCACTGGTTAAGAAGTTAGCCTGGGTATTGGGATACCCAAGGTCAGCTTCTGTGTGACCATGGGAAGTCATTAGTGTTAGATCCACAAATGTTCTCTGCCTCTTTAAGTCCATAAATCAGACATGTATCTGCCTCTTTAGGTCCATACATCCACTGTTTAGCCACTACTGACATTCTTCACTGCCCCACTGTGGATGTGCCTGAGTTCCCACCTCTTGACACGCATGAAGACAACTAAGCACTGATGCTGCCAAACAGTTAACAAAATACTCCAAGCTCCAATTTGGGCCAAACCTCTAAAGCAGGTTCTGAAAGTATGTGATTTCCTGCCCATCTTGCTGGAGGGGTTTGACCCTTTAAGTGTGCTTTGAAAGCACCTGAAGTAGGTCAGCCACGGATCACCAAGACAGGTTGGTACAAAGACGTGCGAGTGTGTATCTTGGCTGTTACTCCAGGTCAGCTCCTTTGGTGCTTCAGCCCCACACCCTTTCTCTGCATCAGACCACTGGGTAGCTTAGGCAGATACCAACTCAGCTAGTTTCTAAGGCTTTCTTCCTTCACTGCCTAGGGGCTGTGTTACATATTGCACTTTGAGCTGCTCAGATGTTCATCAGTGTTAGTGCTAGATCAAGTTTGGAGCAGTCACACCCCTCTCTGATTGCTCCCCACTTGCACAGCTGTGACTTGCCACTAGAGGCCTGGTGAGCAGGGTATGACTGGGAGCTACAACTGTCAATTACCACTAATTGACTGGTAAGCCAGGCTTCTATCCCTGCTCTAGGTGTGGGTGTGTGAGAGATGGGTTGATGTTGGGGTTGTGGGGGAGCATGAAGCTGTAAGGCAGAGTGTTATTTGGATGGGTTGGGTAGGTAATGAAATGGGAGGTGGAAGGGAAATGGGAGTGGTGGATGAATGGTGAAATGAAGGAAGCTAGCCATTGAAGGATAAAATAAAAAGTAGTAATTTTTTTTAAAGAACTAAAGAAGAAGTAAATTAAAGAAGGGCCCATGTTTTAATAAATTGGGATTTGGGATTGGGGGGGTGGTGCTGGTCATGCTTCCCAGGGTGACTGGGAGGGGGGAGTGGTGTGGGAAGGCACTTTTGGGGGAGCTATTGCCCCCACCCCAGGAAGGAAGCTCCAGCTCATGGGGCCCTGATCTGGCCACCTACCTTGTTCACCCCACTCCTCCTAGACTGTACTCCTAGACCCATCCATGCCATGTGACCTGGCTAACTGGCATGTGCTCTGCAGGCTGTTTGCATGGAGTTGCACCCCTGGGGGTGGGAAGATCATACCCTTGAGGGGTGACAGTGGGAGTTGGCTTGGTGCCAGAACTAGCCCCTGGGGGTCAGGGGATTGAAAGTTTGTCCATACAGAACAGAAGGATGGCAGAGGGGACACTGCATTCTGGGATGCTGGAGGACTGCAGCTTGGGCGTTACATTAGGAGTTACAGTAGGAGTTACATTACTGGCAGCAGCTAGCAAACAGCAGAACTGCAGAAGAAAGGCTAAGTTGATTAGTGAAACATCAAGATCATTAAAAAAGAGAGATTGTCATTAACACCCGTGGAATGAAGAGTTTAGATGGAATCAGGTGGATTTTAATGAGCCATGAATTAAATTGATGCTCTGAACAGAAATGTTACTGCCACAACCAGGAAGTTCATTTTAAACCAGGGTTTTCCAACCAGTGTGCTAAGGCTGTATCATCAGGCATGAACAGGTGTGCCACAGAATTTTGGGGAGTCACGCCCCCTGTTTGTCTGTCTGTCCATCTGTAACAGCAGCAGGCAGGGGGCATGGTTCCAGCCAGTGATTCAAGGATTGCGCCTCCCTCCCTGCCCCCCACCGCTCCACATCCAGTGTGCCACGATTTTTAAAATTCATGTAAGTGTGCCTTGGGATGGAAAAGGTTGGGAAATGCTGTTTTAAACTTTGAGTGGAGAAGTGGAGCAGGACTCAGTGCCCTGGTGACCAAGTGATTCCTGCCCCACTCTATCTCCTTGAAGTACCCTTTCCTGCCATGTCTTATGGAACTTTTATAGTGTTTAGGGAGACCCCAGGATCCCAGAGTGAGTCCCAGTTCACCATAGCCAGCTGGTACTTCCTGTGCCCTTATGGCCCTATCAGTGCACCAGTTGCCTTACGGGCTGTATTTGTGGCCTCCATCCTTCCCTACAGCCAAGCCCATGCCTTGCAGGTGTTACTCTGAGTTCATCCACTAGGTCCTCTGGCCCTGTCTGTTCTGCAGTCACTCAGTCTGCTGGGCCCCTGTCCCTGGCAAGGTTCTCACTTCTCCATGGGCCCCTGGCCCTAGTTCAGCTTCTGTTCCTCTTGGGCTTCAGCTCCTTTCCCCAGGCTTTAATCCTCTTGGCTTAAGCCTGATCTAGCTCCAGCCCCTCCCTGGCTTTAGCCTCTCTACCATGGTATTAGCCCTCCCAGCCTTGGCCAAGTTCCTCCAGCCCTTTGGGCCTCAGCATAACTGCTGTAATACTGCCCCATCAGCCCTCTGAGTCCCTGACCCCAGGCTAGACTGTCTGTCCCAGAGTGCCCCACCAGAAACCCCTCCATGGCTTCTGTCCTCCCCTATAGACACAATGCAGTGCTCCAGTTTGAAACCTAATCTCAATATAAACACAAGCAAACTGCTGCAAAATGAAAATCCGTCCCACTGTGGGTCACTGTCTCACAGCAAGCCATCTTCCTCTGGAGATCCTCTCCCTGCCACATGCTTGGTCTTAGGCACTAGGTTTAGGTGTGCCAAAGCCCAACCCCTTCCTCTCATGTGGCCTCCCAGACATACACAGGGGTTTCCACTTTAGCTTAGAGGCCAGCCTGTCTGCTTCTGCTGCAGCTTCACCCAGCTGCTTGCAGCCTTTACTTCTGCACTGCCTGCCCCTTGGCTGCGTATGGTACAGCAGTTTGCTCCAGGATAGAATTATAGAACTGTAGAAAATTAGGGTTGGAAGGAACATAAGGAATCATCTAGTCCAACCCCCTGCTCAAAGCAGGACCATCCCCAACTAGATCATCCCAGCCAAGGCTTTGTCTAGTCAGCTCTTAAAAACCTGCAAGGATAGAGATTCAACAACCTCTTTGGGTAACACGTTCCAGTGCTTCACCACCCTCCTAATGAGAACGTTTTTCCTAACACACAACCTAAAATTCCATTGCTGCAACTTGAGACCATTGCTCCTTGTTCTGTCATCTGCCATCACTAGGAACAGTCTAACTCCATCCTCTTTCAAACCTCCCTTCTATTAGATCCCCTCTCAGTCTTCTTCTCTTTAAACTAAATAAGCTCACCCCCTTATTTAGTTTAAATAAAGTGGGGAGGGGAAACTGAACACAATACTCCAGCTGTGGCCTCACCAGTGCTGAATAGAGGAGAGTAATCACTTCCCTTACCTGGCTGGCAACACATCTACCAATGCAGCCCAATATACTGTTAGCCTTCTTGGAAACAAGGGCACACTGTCAGCTCATATTCAGCTTATTGTCCACTGTAACCCACAGGTCCTTTTCTGCAGAGCTGCTGCCCAGCCAGTCAGCCCCCAGCCTCTACTGGTGCCTGGGATTGCTCCTTCCTAAGTGCAGGTCTTTGCAATTGTCCTTGTTGAACCTCATGAGATTTCTTTTGGCCCAATCTTCCAATTTGTCTAGGTCACTTTGAATCCCAGCCCTACTCTCCAGTATATCAATTAATCCCCCCCCAGCTAGGTGTCAATGGCAAACTTGCTGAGGGTGCACTCTATGCCATTTTCCAAGTCATTGATAAAGACATTGAACAAAAGCAGCCCCAGGACTGACCCTTGGGGCACTCCACTTGATACCAGCTGCCAACTAGACATTGAGCCACTGATTCCTCCCCGCTGAGCCTGATGCTCCAGCCAGTTTCTATCCACCTTTCAGTCCATTCATCCAGGCCATATTTCCTTAGCTTGCCTGTGAAAATGTTGTGGGAGACCATATCAAAAGCCTTGCTAAAATCAAGGCCACATCCACTGGTCTCTCCATATCCACAGAGCCAGTCACCTAATCACAGAAGGCAATCAGGTTGGTAAGGCATGACTTGCCCTTGGTGAATCCATGCTGACTGTTCCTAATCACCTTCTTCTCCTCCAAGTGCTTAGTGATGGATTCCTTGAGGATCTGCTTCATGATTTTTCCAGTGACTGAGGTGAGGCTGACTGGTTTGTAGTTCCCTGGATCCTCCTTTTTCCCTTTCTTAAATATTGGCACTATCTTTGCCCTTCTCCAATCATCCAGGATCTCTCCTGATAACCATGAATTTTCAAAGTTTATGGCCAGTGGGTCTGTAATCTTATCAGCTAACTCCCTCAGCACCCTTGGGTGCATCCCATCCAGCCCCATGGACTTGTATATGTCCAGACTTTCTAAATAGTCCCTAACTTCTTCTTTCACAACTGTTGGCTGCTCACTTTCTCCCCAAACTGTGTTGCTCAGTGTGGTAGATTGGGAACTGATCTTGCCTGTGAAGACTGAGGTGAAAAAGGCATTGAGCACTTCAGCCTTTCCTGCATCCTGTCACAAGGTTGTCTCCTCCATTCAGTAAAGGACCCACACTTTTCTGGATCCTCTTCTTGCTACTGACATACTTGTAGAAACCCTTCTTGTTACTCTTCACATCCCTTGTGTGGCAGAATGCGACCTCTGTCTCTCCCCAAAAACTCTGCTACGTGACAATTTGGTTAACATGGTCACAGCAAAGAGCAGACTCCTCTGCCCCCTCTCTCAGGTGACCCTGAGTTGTACCTGAGCTGGACACATTCCTGAAGGAGGGGGGAAACCTGCTCCCTCTGCCTACGTGACTGGCATCACATACCTGGGTGAGGGGCTTACGATCCCTATTGTTCTAAGCAATTCCAACCTGACTGGGAGGGGGCTAGAGACCCTGCCAGTCTACCCAGCAACCAGTGATGCATTTCAAATTGGTTGGCTGGCAGCCAACAGTTGCTGGCTTCCATTGGACCAGGTAAACGAGGTCATAAGGTCTATATATCAGGAGGAGGGACGGTAGCCATGATGAAAACTCAGAGAGAGAAGAGCTGGACCATCTGAAACTTGCTGTCTCTTGTAAACTCATGATCAATGAACTGCCTGCCTCCAGAGGGAATCTCCATTTGCCTCTGGATGATACTTGTGAGTAAGCTACCTGAAATCTAACTAGATATATAGCTTGCAGTAACTCTGATGCGTGATCAAAGGCTACCCAGCCACCCTGTTTGCTCTACAGAATTTATCTGATATTGCTCTACCTTGTACCCTATTCCAAACCTATTCCTTGTAACCAATAAAATAGGATGGGAGACTTATTGGGAGTGGGTCTAAATTATGCCTTGGGGTCCCCTTGGTTTGGCTGACTAAGGCAGACCACTATTTGTGCTTCAGACTGAGGGAAGCACCCCAAGTTCTTGAAGTGGGTTGAGTACCCTCAAGAGCTACTAGGCCTGTGTTTTCCAGGGGACAGGGGCCAGGATCACTCCAGACCCTGGGTGGTGGCGGTGTTACCCACAGGCTAGCGGATGTGCTCCAGGAAGGGGGTCGGCCAGACGTGAGGTGCCCCCAGGGAGGCACTCGGAGCCTGGAAGTTGGTCGGGTGCAGTGAGGTGGGTGGCTCAGCGCAGAAGCACCCTCTACAAGCCCACCACACATTGCTAGCTGCAACTCCAATTGCACTTTGGACTTCCTGACTTCATCCCTGCATGCCTCTTATACTCCTCCCTAGTTATTTGTCCACATTTCTACTTCTTATAAGCTTCTTTTTTCTGATTTAGTTTATTGAAGAGTTCTCTGCTAAGCCAAGCTGGTCTTCTGCCATACTTGCTAGTCTTCCTGCACATCAGGATGGTTTGTTCCTGTGCCATCAGTAAGGTTTCTTTAAAATACAACCAGCTTTCCTGGACTCCTCTTCCCCACAGACTGGCCTCCCAGGGGATCCTGCTCATAGTTCCCTGAGTGAATCCAAGTCTGCTTTTCTTAAGTCCAGGGTCCTTAGTTTGCTGCTCTCCATCCTTCCTTTCCTCAGGATCCTGAGCTCAATCATCTCATGGGCACTGCTGCCCAAGTTGCTACCCACTACTATATTTCCCACCAATTCATCCCTGTTTGTGAGCAGCAGGTCAAGAAGAGCATGGGTCCACTCCAGCATCTGCACCAGGAAGTTGTCCCCAACCCTCTTCAAAAACTTCCTGGATTGCCTGCACACTGCTGTATTGCCCTCCAATCACTTCCCTTGGAATCACTTCCCTTGATCTGCTGACAACACTTCTACCAATGCAGCCCAGGATGCCATTAGCCTTCTTGGCAACAAGCACCCACTGTTGGCTTATATACAACATATTGTCCATTGTAATTCCCAAGTCCTCTTCTGCAGAGCTGATGTTTAGCCTGTTGGTCCCCAGCCTGTACCAGTGTGTGGGATTGTCCTGTCCGAAATGCAGGACTTTGCACTTGTTCTTATTGAACCTCATGAGGTTTCTTTGGTTCAGTCCTCCAATGTGTCAATGTCAATGTGCCAATATCTCTGAATGCTAGCCCTACCCTCCAGCGTATCTACTACTCCCCGCAGCTTGGTGTCATCCACAAACTTGCTGAGGGTGCACTCCCTGTCATCTTCCAAGTCGTTGTTGAAGATATTGAACAAAACCAGTCCCAGGGCCAACCTCTAGGGCACTCCACTTGACAGTCATTCCCTAAGTGGTAGCTCCAATCCCTGTTGTTTCTGGCTTGCTTGCTTTCCAGCAGTGAAATTCTGCCCAGCTGCCAGCCCCAAGGAGCAATCTTGGCTTGCTGCGGTCTTCCCTTAAAGTAATAGGAGCCTCTGGGAGTTGCAACTACCCCAGTGTGCTCACCCAGGATCTGCCCATGCCTAGGTGGCCTAGTGGTTGAACATTTCAACCTCTGAGGATCTACTGTTTGTCTTACCTCTCCATCTGTAACATTCAAGGTAACAGCATTATTTTGCCTCACCGGGCAGTTGTGAAGATAAATACATTGAAGACTGAGGTGCTCTGATCAGACAATAATCTGCCTAGGACAGATAAAGATCATCTGACCATCCTTCATTATGAGCACGTTCTCTCAGTTTGCTGATGAGTTTCCTGTTCATTTACTTCCACTGCACACATTTATTCTCATCTCTCATCATTTTCAGCTGTCTGTTATATGACACTTTGTTTCCCATCCTATGCCCCATATTTGAAAGTTGACCATACATGGCAGGCAGAGTCCCTGACCTCACTGAAATTGAGGAGGAAGTTCAGATTGACTTCAGAAGGGACAGGATTTCACCCTCTGCCTTTTAATACATCTTCTCTGCCTCAGAGGAAGCTTTCTTAATTCTCTTGTATTTTGACAGTTTAAAAAGTGCATCCCCATTTATCTCTACTCCAAGTCCCTTACTCCCTCCCCGCCCCACTTTTATAGCTTGACTGGAGAATAGATACAAAATATAGGTTCTTATCAAAGCTCATTTGACCCCTTTGGGCTGGGGAACTTGCCATTTCAGACTTAACTGCATAATCCACATACTTTGTGGGATCAGCCATAGTGTAATGCCCCAAAATAGCATTGCTACTGGAGTTCTGGTGTCCCTAGCTTATGTTGCAATTAGAAACTAAGGAGGGGGTCACGAGAACTAAGCACACACAGGAAAGATTTTACCAACCTCTCTTGAAAAGAAGGTTCTCACAAGAAGGTTTTGTACCATGGGCAGCAGCAGCTGTTACTGTCCTTGCACCCCCCTCTAAGATGGCTGGTGCCTGACTTGCCCATTCCTAGGTCTGCTGCTGCCAAATGACATTGGGACAGCTGTTTGGCTAGACCTTGGCCAAGCAGCCATGCACATGGCAATTCTCTTTCTGTATTAAAAGTAAAAACAGAACTTGAAATGAGGCACTTCCTGCTGCACATTTTTATGTTGCTCCTCCAACTGGCTGGCAAAGGGGGAGAAAACAAACGAGCAGGGTGAATGGACTCCATGGCCCATTTAGATCCCAAGCAGAGCATAGCAATGAAGGTTTGCTCTGCCTCCTTGCACCCCTGCCATCACTTTCTGAAGGGTGTCGACAGTAGGAGATACCATTCCACTGGATGCTCTCTCTGAGCTCTTCCTCACACCGTTCCCTCCTGTTCTCTCATCAAGGTCTTGGGCAGCTGGTTCCACCCTGTAGAGCCACTCTGTGCTTCCTTCTCCTACTCTACCCTGAATAGGGGCCATCCCAACCCCCTCCTACTGTGTAGTTTTCAGTATATGGTGAGGGCAACAGGAATATAAGAATCTTTGCTGGCATGGTGTGCTTTGTAGGAAGACAATTTGCCTGCGTGAAGCCACCCTCTCAGCCCTACTTTTTCTTAACCCAAATTGTCCTCTCTCCGTGGTGTGCTCGCAGAACAGTTTTTGGGGGGCTAAAGAAAGGGAGGACATGCCACCAAGTCCATGTCCCAACATGGAGCCCCAGGTCTGCTGCGTGGTAACAGAGGGGAGCACTGGCTCTTGAATAACTTTCCAAAACAAAGTTTCAATGCAACATGGTATTGCCCTGCAGCTCCCAGTCTCTCTCCTCCTCAAGGGAGGTCTGATCATTTCTACTCCCTTCTCCTGTTCCTTTAGTCTTTCCCCTTTTTCCATATCTCCCCTTTCTTTCCAGCATTTATTTTCCATTATTCTTTCAAATTGCCTTTTCTCTTTGCAGTTCCCCTTGATCCTCTGAACAGAGGCCCTCTCATCCCATTTCTTATCATAGAATCATAGAAAATTAGGGTCAGAATGAACCTCAGGAGATCACCTAGTCTAACTCCATGCTCAAAGCAGGATCACCCTGAACTAGATCATCCCAGCTAAGGCTTTTCTAGCCAGGGCTTAAAAAGCTCCAAGGATGGAGACTCCACAACCTCTCTGGGTAACCCATTCCAGTGCTTTACTACCCTCCACATGACAGAGTTTTTCCTAATATCTAACCTAAACGCTCCTTGCTCCAACTTGAGACCATTGCTCCTTGTTCTGCCATGTCACCACTGAGAACAGTCCAGCTGTTCCTTTTTGGAACCACCCTACAGGGAGTTAAAGGCTGCTGTTAAATCCCAGCTCGGTCTTCTCTTCTCCAAACTAAATAGTCTTCTCTTCTCTCCCGTCAGCATCTCTCCTTATCTGGTCTTCATCCCTCTTCTCATCTTTTACAGTCTCCCCACCTTGCCTTTTATTTCTTACTCTCCCAGTCATTCTTCACAGCCTAATTGCGTTGCAAAAAGCAGACAGTAACTTAACTGTTCTATAATTAGGAGGATCCTTTGGTAAAGCACAGGGAAAACATTAGACAATGTGTAACAGCTGCCAATGACCAAAATCTTTGAAAGAAACTTGGATTAAATGCCTGCTCCATGCACTTGTTATTACTGCTGATTTAAGTTCTTATCCCAAAACCTACTTATGTCAACAGACTCCTATTAGCTCCAGAAGTTTTTGGATCAGACTGCAAGGCCCGAGTCTTGTAACTTGAATGCATGCAGACAGAGAACTACATGGACTTCAGTGGGACCCTTGGGAGGAGGGGGGGTCTCCCTATATGGAACCAATTAGAGGGTCAAGGCCCAGTTGAAGGCATCTTTTTTTAAACTATGCTAGCACAATGAAGGGACATGAAAGAATTGGGCTCCCCTTGACTATTTTGTAAGTACAATGCAATTCTAATCATTACCAGCAGATGGCCAAATATTACCATGTATTTATAGTGTTGAAATGATCCAGGAAATATGCAAGAGGCAAGGATTTTTGTAGGTTATACCTTTTTTCATGGGTAACTGGTGCTGCCTTAGTCGGGGGGGTACGTGCCCCTCCTGTGACCAGTCCCGCCGACTGGGGGGGGGGGGGGGGGGGGGGCGGTCACCCCGCAGTCAATCCCACTGACCGGGAGTGGTTGCAGCGATCGGCTGGCACTTGGAGTGGGGGCACCAGCGCTCTTGCCTGCCCCCCTTTCCCATCACCTAAGCGGTGAGCACAGCTGGTCAGGGTGTGCACCAGCGCTCTCAGGGGATGTATGTGCACCCCCCATGCACCCCCTACACATCACTACTACCTTCATGGACTAATTGTACAGTTGGGATAGACCTAGACAAGCTTTCGGGTATCACAGTACCATTCCTTGGGTCTCTGGGAGAGAAGCAGATACAGCAGAGCTAAGTAGCCAATGAAGCAAAAGCTTGTGTAAAACTCCATATGTAAATAAATACAAGAAATAAAAGAATTAGAAGATGTTATCAACAGACAAGAGAGATGCAGTAAAAACCTGATAATGGAAGGACAGGATCATTCTGAAGGGTTGTTATTTTAAATATTTACAGATAAAAGCTATATAGCATGAGAGAAAATTCCCAATCATTGTCAGAAATATCTTTAAGAAATGGCATACATCTACCTGGCTCTTACTTTTTTTATACACAATACTGCAAAAATGTGTGAAGAATGATAACACTCATTCCTTTTCAGTTAAAAATAAAATGCATTCTAATTGAAATATAGCTCAATCTATTGACCCAGGAGTTGATTTATTATAGCTATATTTTTAAGGAGGTAAGTTCTGATTTCAAAAATAGAAACCCATAAAACCCCCAGCAAACATAAAATATCTACTTACATGTAAGCAAGTTGATATTCTCATTACTGCCAGTAGGTGGCAGCACAGAAAGCAAGTTCTTCCAGTTCAGACTTGGTAGACAGAAGAAAAGAATTTAATTCATGCTATATTTCATTAAAAGGTTGAACATACCCAGCATTATTGTCCTCATACTCCTACTCAGTTTTATATTTTTGCCCTTTTTGCCTAAATATCTTTCCAGCTTTCACTGCATGGAATTTAAGGGCTGAATTTTCTGATTTTCTGTTTTAATGTTGCAAAATGTCTTATAATAATAGATACAGACACAGTACTGAATGTGCCTAATAGCCAAGCCCAGAATTAGCATTCTCAAAAGTGCATGAAAGACTGGTTACACAGGAAAAATCAGGGTGTGAGGGTAGCTTGTACTCATATACTGGGTGCTAGTTTTGTATAGCTGTAGTTTGTATAGCAGTGAAGATGAGGCGGCACACACTTCAGCATGCACTAGTCATGAGAGTACATCTTCATCTCAATATGTATTCAAGCCACCAGACTTCTACTGGATTCGGTAAGTTTGGATCAAAGTGTAAGGACTTAGTCTTGCAACTTTATTGTATTACAGGAGGACCCTATGCTACTCCATTCTACTCTTGCCTTTTTCATAAAGTGTTGGATGACATTCTATGCATCTAAATTCTCCTTGCAAATTCAAGTGGCTAATTCAAGAGTCTCTCAGCTCTTTTTCAAGTTCTTTGTACATGACTGTGCATTGTTGCCTGTTCCTGTGTGCTGTTCCAGAAGTAGCTGCCTACCAGTCATGTATGAAATAATTTCTGGATTTTATACATGTGGGATGAATGGTGCCACATTTGCACAAGACATACTAATTCCTTTGAAAGTCCTTGGCATGCCTTTTCTCCCCCTCTTTAATTTGTTTATCCTTCCAAAATCAAACTTCTCGGTAAGATGCATGAAATTTAGGCTCTGCAGAAAGAGCAGAACAACTGACATACAAGTCATCCCATGAAAATAGGAAACTAGAGCACTAAGTCTCAAAGAGTCACAGAGAAGATGTGTTCCCTGTAGCCATTCAGCTCCAGTGGATTTTACTACCTAAGAAACGAAGGCACGTTTCATTAAGCAAACATGTCACAGAGTGAGGGATGAGAGAAAGCACTTCCTTTCTAGTAAGGGGTAAAAGAACTGGATATGGTAACAAGTCTGCAATTGGTCCTTTGCGCCACGCTAGCTATGCACAAGAGCTGTAATAATGGTTTACCCAACCCACTGGGGTTTCCCTCAACCTGAAGAATCTGTGGGTAGCACAGAGAGGACCCAGATACTCTACCCCAAGTTTGGGAGCGTGTTGAAGACAGAGCTGGAATGTTACTGCACTGATGATCCCTGTAGGTTACTGTATCTATAAGAGTTTCTGCAAGGGTCACTTGGAACTAGCTGCTGTGATTCTTGGCTTGGAGTGATTTCTGAACAACACTCTGAACTAGGACTCAAAGCCAGCCTTAGGGAAAATGGCACCCTGGGAAAACTTATATTTTGGTGCCTCCCCACTCAATGCCCTCCTGAGTCACCAGTGCTGCTGCCCTGTTGCAGGGGGGGGGCCCTGTCTGACAGGCTGGGGAGCTGGGCAGGGCCTGCAGCCCTGTGGAGCCAAAGTGGAGGAAGCAGGAGTCTGTGGCCAGCGAGTGCTGGCACAGAGGGCACGGTGCCCTGTGGCTGCCACAGGGCTCCTTCATGGCCTGACATGCAACTGGCTGCATACAGGCTCAGCTCAACCAGAAACCTCCCCTGCTCCCTTCTGTGGGCCACTGGCCCCAGCCCAGGGCTCTCTGCATGCATCACCACACCTGGGCAGGAGTAGGTGCCACTGCTGCTGCTGCCACTGCATGTGGATTCCCAGGCAGCCTGCCCCTCCCAGCTTCACTCTGCCCCACCCCGGGGTTGTGCAGGGCCTGAGCAACACCCTAGGCCAGCACTGCTACCTGCTGATCAAGGCGTGCATGTGCACACGTGTGTGTGTATTTGTGTGTGTGTGTGCTGCCCCCTGACCACAGCATCCTGGGCAGTCGCCCATATTGCCCACCCCTAAGGCTTGCTCTGCTAGGAATAAAATTAATAAGAAAATACCCAGAGAGGAAGAATGGAGCAGATAAAAGTCCTACCAGACTTGAAAGGCTCTGGAAACATGACAAACAGCTGGAGAAGATTTCAGTAGCACTTCAGAGCCTTGTCCGTGCAAATATCTTTTTTCTCCCCCAACTATGATCAGGTGGTTTGCAATCAGCATCCCCATCTCCTGATAACTCAAGGAGGCAGAGATTCATTTGGTAGTCTAAGGGGAGGACTTCAAACACATGGGAAGAATTCAGCAGCACAGGCCCTATTAGCTCTGCCAGTGAAAAAGATTAATTCCCATTGACGTTCCAAAAGGCATGTGCTCCTAAATCCATTAAGTGCTTTTGAAAATCTCCTTATTGATTATAAAAAGACTCTGCTTTGTTGAAAGTTATTTAGGCCCCATAGGACGTAAGCCTGAGCTTAAAGTTGAGCAGACACTTAAGTGTTTGGCTAAATTAATTTATATAATACACTGCCACATGAACATGATCAATAGGTAAACCATTAGGAATGGTTCTGCCATGTCACTCATCTGTGTTTCACAAAGACACTTCTCTGGCAATTGCTTTCCAGTAACATGAGAGGAACTCATAGCTACAAATTGCTCCAGCGGGCAGAAGTCTGGGAACGTGGCCTTCTCCAGCTGGCAGATTCATTCGCCCAGGTCAGCCAGAAACAGCAATTAAGCAACTCTGCTTCTATCTCTACTGCTATAGATTAGTGAGGAGGGGGAAGCAAGGAACAAATGGCTTTGTGGACAGCTCACTCCAGAACCAGTCTCTCTTGCCTCAGATTTGTGAACAATTTACCAATAGTTTAGGGCTTAGCATTCAACCTCCAGGAGATTTAAAATCAGACTGTAAAGCCAGACACTGGTAGTCAGGAAAACTTCCATTTTTAGTTTAATATTTTGTTTCACTGTCCATCAGGCCATTTAATTTTAGCTGCAGTTTGCCAGCTAGCCGAATAATATTAATTACCTAGTTCAACTGTAAAGCTTCGGATGCACCTCAGTGATACGGAAGAAATGCAGAATCATTACTCACACTATCAGAGGAGTTCATGGGCATTCATTTAATCAAGACTGGTTACCATGAAGATTATGATAACCCTTAAAAGTTCATGGGCTCATTTATGTGGAATCAAGGTGGAGAAAAAGGCAGAATTCATAGTAGCTCTCCGCCTTCCACCTTCACATCATCAGACTAAAGACATGCAATAACACACACCATGTGTATGCTCTGGTCTCGATGCTTCTGGGGAGCTGGGAAGGCCACCAGGGGCCAAGGACTAGTGTGTGGGGTCAGAGCCCCGATGATCTCAGCATCCAATTCATGCCTCAGAACCAACAAGGGCCCAGGTGGATCCTGCCAACGTAGGAGCTGTCCTCAGACTACATTTTGCTTCTACAGCACAAAGGCAAAACTCACCCTCAGCTCTCTGGCTGCGGAGGGAACCCAGGAAGGGAACCTTGGAGATCATTTCCTATGACCAGAGAAGGAACCAAATCCAGGCCACCATTCTTGTAGCTGCCAAACTTATCTTGGCACTTAGAAGACAATGGAACTAATCAGCAGAGAGTATAACTTCTTACACCACATCCAAACTCAGCTGGGTGCCTACAGATCACATTCTGCTTCACAAAAAGAAACTTTTATGAGAAAATATCCAGCATGGTAATAACTAATCCAGCAGTGACAGCCAGACACCAATTTGCCTGGATTATCACAGTCAACACTTGCAGCCTTGTATTCCTCAATAGTCCCCTTAACCAGATGGAACAAGCAACATTCCCTCCCCTGACAGACATTCACATGCTCTATCACTTCCCACCCATAGTACCGAGCACAGTATACTCCAAGGTTGAATCTCACAGGCACCTCAGGATTTGTTTTACTACTAAACTACTACCCTGTATCTTTGGTGTATTAGAACAGAGCTCATTGTCTAAAAACATTTTTTTCCCTGTAACTCCTAGACCGCAGTTTTGAACACTGAACACAGTGCAGATTCTTGCTTGCCCCCAAATAATATTGTCTGTGTCTCACTGGATTTTGGAGATGGTTGAAGAATTCTAGTGTAACATAGCAAAGATTATCAAAAAACAGATCAGGCATCAGAGTAAGAGGAAAGCTCCTTGTGATCAATGAAGGAATTAAAGCATTCTCTGAAGGAATTGCCAATGTGATATGTGTCATACAGTAACCCCCTTTTGCCTATGAGTACACTAAGCTCCAAAAAGTATGACACCCATTGTCAGTATCTTTGGGGCCAGAATGATTGCTATTTATTTGTATTATGGTATTAATCAGAGACTTAAGTCACACCTGGGTTGGGGAAGACACTGTACAAACACAGGGTGAAAGGCAACCCCAACTCTGACAGGCTTGCAAGTTAATACTAATTGAAACAGTAAATTGCAATAAACAGACCTAGTTGCATGGCAGGAAAGGTCCAGATACCTAGCTGGTTACTTGCACGTGTAAATATGCGCATCTTCTGCATTCATAGCTATGACACTAGCATGTACCAGTTGGGGTTGTGGTTTGGAAATCATTCCTGAGAAAGTTACCCTAGGTATCATATTTGTGTGCACAGTAATTCATATAAATCTTTTCCAGATTTAAAAGAAGTTTATCAGGGGATGGAGACACACAAGAATTGTTATTCAGCCTAATTTATTTATAAAACTATATGTAGCTCAGCAATTTGATTTGATCAATTTGAGTGGCTATAATTTAAGTACTAAACTTTTCAAATTCAGAAAAGAACTCTCTCTGTTTTCTGGAAGCCCTGTTATGACTAAGAATATTGCTGTCTTTTTCACAAATATAATTCCACATTGAGGCCCTAACAGCCCTTGTAGGTGGTTTTTGAAACATACAATTCTATATATGTCAGAGAAAACAGATCATTTAAAAATGAAATGGCTCACTGAAGAATAAACAAAGTGCACTGCCAATCGTTATGCACTGCATTTTCTTGTCCTTGAGCTTCCACAGAAGGATATTCTGATCCTTTACACCTACTGGTGCTGGTTTTCAAATATACCAGAACCCAGAGACAAAATGCACTTCAGCTAAAACATATCAGACGAAATCCTCCTTTCAGTCTCAGCAGCACAATCCCACTTAGCACAGATGGACTCAAGTTAACCAGGGCTGTGCCAGTAGAAATGAGGGGCACACTTGGCCCATGCAGCCTCCCCTAATTCTGAAAGCAATAAGGATTCTGCAGGGACCTTCCTTCTTTCAGCCCCTGTGATGAGGACACTTTGATGATCAACAAAGAAATTGATTTTTTATTATGTACAGGCTTATTTACGCAATGCGTATAACAGAAAACCTGCTAATGACTGACAAATTCCTTTTACATACACACACACATGAATAACATGTACATATGTAAAATGAATAAATATATAGGATTAGTCACTTCAACTGTTCTTTATATTTCATTTGAAAATGACTATATGCACTTTCAAAAGACTCTCCCAGGCAGACTTGACAATGATACCAATGACTTTTACTACGATAGGCCCATCCCACAAAGACCCTCAGTTTCCACTGAACCCAGAGTCAGATTTTGAGTCTTTGGGAGGTATTCAAAGTCACAGTGGAGCCAAGTGGATGATGACTTGTCATATAACAAGGTTATTGCCCTTTGTGCCCTGATTCCCATCCCTAATGCTCAGTCCTGTGCGTCACACCTGTGCTGCACTCTGCACAAACTGGGTTTGGTCCTAATCCTATAATGTTTACACTCACAGGGAATGATTGGTGAATCAGTTCTGCTTATTTACTTGCAGCTCCTCCTGTGTGTTGCGGTGCTGGAGTGGTCAATCTGCAAAGATGATGCATGACGCAGAGAGGCAGAAATGGGGAGGGGGGATGAGGGAGGTGTCAATGTTACTGTCATTAGAAATCTGACCACTGATGCAGTCTGAAGTCTGGACTAAGCAGACTGATCCCAGGTGCCAGTTCCTATTTATCATTTGTATTGAATGCATTTGTTTGCATTCCTCAAAACCTAGCTTGTGGCTTCACCACTAGAAAACAAACACACCAAAGACCCAGCATATCGAAAAGCTGTTAGATTTCCAAGCCGTCACTAGTTGGAAATTGCAAGGTAATCTCTGCCTGAGCGTATTAAATCGCTGCCTGCTCCCAAACTAATCACACAAGTCAAGAGGTTGCTGCTAAGCAACTAAACCCAGGAGAAGAGTCACTTCTGAGATAATACTAAAAATAGACACATGACAAGGGAGATGGGATGCATCAGCAGACGTGTGCAGTGTGGCGTCGCTGGCTGATTTTTTTGCAGCCGTTTCAAAAATGCTGAATGGTAACACAGCTGCTAGGACTTAGGCTTTCTTATCTGGGTGACCCATGCAGAGCTGGCCATGAAGAGCTCAGGGACAGCTTGGTTGACTGCAGGTGATGGGGGAGGTCATTTGCTGGTGTGCCTACCTCCTCTTTGGATAAGGTACATCAAAATCCTGACCAGAGGATTATACTAATTCTGGGGGGCAGGAGAGCAAGGGAGGGGAGTTGTCTTTTTCTCCAATAATTTGCCTACTCTTTGAGGGGATAGCTGCAGCAACTGCATTCCATGTCCTTTCCCGATCCACCTGGCAGCACCATGAAGGTCACCTGGGCAAGAGACAAGAGCAGAGCTGAGGGCAGGCAGCTTAGGAGCTGAGCTCGTCTATCCGAGTTAGATTCATTCCATGCTGACATTTGTGTTCCCCAGGACTGCTCCACTTGTCCATCTTCCCTCCTGAGCTGGGATGAAGTGTCAGCCTGAGATATTCCTCACCATGCCAGAAACACAGGAGCCCCTTCCCCCCCATAGAGTCCTTTGGCTGGAGCAGTACCTGGCTGATCCCTCTCTGCAGGCAGTACTAGGTACCTTCACCGGCACAGAACCTTCCTCTTGCAAACAGGGAGAAAGGCATAGGCTGCACCAAAAGCTAAACTGGAAGGGACAGTATCACTGTAACGAGGTCCCACCTCCCACTAAGAACTGTTCACCTACAAGTGACAGCTAAAATCCTGATAAGTGTGATTGCAGCAAAGAGATGGTTTCCTCTCTTTTGCCCAGTTTGTTTGCTTTGAGCGTGTGGCAGAACTCTGTATCTAAACCGTTTCCCATGTTTGGATATTTCACATACAGCAGAAGAAAGGAGAAAAAATTATAATTTGCAGGAAAATGTGAGTGCATAGCTCACAGGTTTTATCGTGTTTGCCCCAAGAAAAGGGAGCAAAGTTGTGGGGAGGAAATGTGGATTTTAGTTGCATCTCTGCATGCTTGCAGGGATGGCCAACTCAACTAAAAGGGCTCAGAAACATCTGAGAATAGGATGCGGCAATCTACCAGACACACTCATTATCTGTTTTTTAGTTGTACAGTTAATTTTCACTGTGAGCCTGCTGCATGCCAGCTCACTCCCCATCAGCTTCCTTTCTATTTGAGAACTGACTGGGAACCATTAACGCCTACTAACCAGATTTCTACCTATGACAGTCCTGAGGTTTAACTATATGTAACACTTCCTGAAAAGTCCTGGAAAGGCAAAATGCTGACCTGAGCTTCAGCAAAAAATTATGCCGAGGTGCATGGAAGAAGGGAAGGATAACAGGTATAGGTATTATTGCCTCAGCGTTCCCCTGCCATCTTCCAATAGTAAAGCTCCATAAGTTGACACAGGGCGCTGACAGACATGCAGCTCCCAGGTCTAACTCATGGAGCTTCACAGAAAGCACCTCCCCTAGCCCCAGCCCAATCCCAGCCCCGCTCCCTCCCCACCCCTGCTGCAGCCACCGGAAGCCCTCGGCCAGGCTGCCTTGTGGCCTTACCACTGTCTCGCGTTTGGGGGGGGACAAGCCCCATTAGCCCCCACTTCTGCCACCTATGGGAGGGGGACAAAGCAGGGGAGAGAAGTTCATTCTGGCGTTCGCCAAGTCTGCACTAGAGTCGGGGTGGTGGTGGATAGGGGTCCCCCACCTCGGGTCAAGGGTTCCAAACCCCCCCCTCCCCCCTGCAGTTCCAGCGCAGGCCAGGCAAACCCCAAATGAAACTCCCTTCCCCCACACTCATCCTGAACACAGCAGTGGGGACAGGGGTGAGCTGCTTCAGCCCAACCCTGTTCCTGGCATGTAGCGACAGAAGTTAATGAGGGCTCTCCTCTTCGGAGCACCTTCATCTGAACCCTCGTGTGATGAGGATTCATTTGTCACACAATAAGGTACTTTTCAAAGTGCTCTGCAGCCATGCACTGCTCTCATTGCATGGCTGTCGAGCACTTTCAGTAGCCAATTGTGCAACAAATTGTCACTTCTGTGAGCACCCACAGAGATTCAGGGGCAGGTGCTGCACCAGATGTAAAAAGGAGCACATGGCTTTAAAATGACTGTTTCCAAAGGAACAAAATTGGCTTTTCTAGCAATATTAAATATTTTTATTTTTAAAAAGGTGACAGTGATGACAGGCAACCTTTAAACATGACTGTTGAGTTCGAACATTCTGGCAGAAGTTCTTCCTATTTGAACTTCTTGAGTAAATGGAGAAAGAAAATGAAGAGAAAAAATACAAAGAAGAAATTTATGATCCTACTCTAATTCTTGCCAAGGGAACTCCCATTGACATCAGTGGGAGCTCTGAGTCTAAAGAGAAGGCAAGAACAGTCTTCAAGCTGATGCTGCTTACACAGCAAAGCCCAGAGCTCACAAGCCACTCCTGGTGACCAGGGAAAACTTGCTCATATCCTACACTTCCTGGGTGGAGTCCCTGCTGACCACATATATTAGAATTTTTTATGACGTATTTGTCACCCTTCTTACCGTGAGCCTGATTCTGATTTCATGGTGACGTTACACGGGAACAATTTTGATGGAAGCAGGCTGATTTACATAAAGGTTAACAGAACCAGAATGACCTCAGGTAATAGGATATATCAGGGGTTTTCAACCTTTTTAAACAAGTGTGCTCCTTCTGCCTCAAAGTTTCAGCTCATGTATCCCTTTATGTTTTTTTCTTTTTTTTAAGGGACGGGGGGTGGGCAGATCAAGGCCCCCATGGAGAGGGAGGGAGTGGGGCTGGGGCAGGGGCAGGTGCTGCCCAGCTGGGGTGGAGCACGGGACGGAGCCATAAGAGCAGCTTATCCGGGGCACATGGGAAGGGGTGGGGGGCAGCTCCCTCCACTATGCACACCCTGGCAGAGGCCTGGGGGCCATTTGCCCCCCAGATCTATGTGCAGGGTGGAGGCAGCTGCCGGGGCAGGCTGGGCTGAGGCTGGACTCTGCCCCCTGCTGCCACTGCCCTGAAAGCCAAGCAATGCTACGGCTAGCCCCCCCAGACTGAGATCAACTATCAGAGGCTCTACCATCAGGAGCGGTGGGACGCACGTGGCTGGGTTGAGCTGCACCCCCTGCTGCCAGTAGATCCCAGATTGCCCTTTACTTCAAAAAGTGATCTTCACCTTAAAAAGGTTGGAGACCACTGATTTACAACAACCACTTTCAGGAACCTGCACAGACATTTGCCCTCGCCACTGCCACCGCACCCACGCTGCTTCCCCACAGCTGGTTGCATGTGTGGCTCTGCGGGCTGCTGACGGGCTTTGCACCCAGCCAATCATGCACTGCCAGGGGAGGGCACAAAACACACACACTCACCCCCACCCTACCCCACTCCACCCCCACCATTCAGACCCTCACAGCTCTGCTGTAAGGTGGTAGTGGCCAATCAGGAGAACAAGCTGGGGTGGGGGGCGGGCAGGTGTTGCGGTGTGCCGCGTGGGGCTGGCAGCACCTGGTGCGTCCCTCCCCCTCCCCCAGGTAAGAGGTGAAGTATAGGAACATACCAGGGGAGGTACCGCCGCCATGGCCCGGGGCGTGCTCCATCTCTGCCCACCCGTTTGTGCATACCCCTACGACCTTTCTAAGTACCCCTGGGGGTACGCATACCCCCAGTTGACAGCCCTTGGGATATATCATTTCAATAGAGCTTGAACAATTACACCCACAGAGGTTGCGAGCTGTAGTCTTCCTGTCCTTATAGAACCATATAGTTTTTTTTAACAGAACGTCTCTTCGTAATACATAACCAACTGCAGCGCAGAGATATCCTCTCTTTATTCCATTCATTTCTTTTTGAGAAAACACACAAACTTGCTCAGATGAAGAAAACAAAAACTGGAAATTTAATTTTAATGTTCATTACAGAACAAGTAGTCTGTAAGACGCTGTGTGGAGGGTCTTACATTTCTCCAAGTGCACAGGCAAAGATGTGGGCTCATGTATGGCATTAAAATACCAGCCCCATTTTCAGTGGATATAAAAAATAATTGAGCTTTAATGTGCAGTACTTAATTCCAATAACTTTTATGTATAGACACTGTTAGTGAAGCCAATACCAGATTTTAGTAAAGTGTGTATGTGTCAACATACTTGTGACTCATCACAGATTTTAAAGGAGAAGTTTGAATTACTCTAAAGGATTTTGCTTCAATCCCTTCCATTTAGCAATGAAATAACTAGGCTAGAAATGCCATTATATTTGGGTCTATGTTTAAAGTAGGTCTCTCAAAACTTTCTGAAAGGAAAGACTTGAGTACAGAATATCTGCAAACATAGATGACTGGTAGGGGGTACACGGGGCTGTTGCCCCCCCTGAGGGCCAACACTGATGTTGTCGGTAGGGCTGGTGCCCCCTCTGACAGGGTCAGTGGCTTTTGTGGGTGCCCCCCCACATTCAGAAGTCATCAGTCACTCATATCTGCAAATTAATGTATTGCACCAAATAGCAGTACCAGAGTTAGAGGCTAAGTGCAGACATTCACAGGGAGGTTAAATCAGGTAAAAAATGGCTTACCATCTAACATAGTTCATCCTCAGTGTGGACCTTGCACTTAGACCCTGTCTCAGTGGCTGGAAATCAATCTAAATCCATAACTGTACAGAAGTTCTGTGCACACAAACCGGTCTGAAAATGAGCAAACCCAATCTAAGATGCATCTAGATCAACGTACACTCAAACTTAATTGATCTAGGTTGGACTGGTACATTGAACCTCAACATATAGGTACCTGTCCAGCTCCGGGAGTGGGAAAGCCCAGTCGCTGGCCTCAGTCCTGGGGCTGCACTGTTCCTACCCACCCCCCTGGCACCAGACTATTTTTAGCCTCTCACCCCCACCCCTCAGCCTCTCCTCTGTGGACCAGCCAGCTCTCCCCTCACCCCCGGCAAGCTGCTACCAGTGCCAGTTTTATCAGTTTTATGCCTGTGCTTGGAGCTGATGAAGAAATAATTAGCAATGAGCAGAAGGGTGGGAGGGATGGGGGTAGGTTTGTCAGAGGGTCGGGGGCTAAAAATAACCCCTGGTCCCCCCACGAAGCCCCCTCATGGACCTTACAAGCCCTCCTTATACCACCAAACCCTCCTAGACTACAGCAACCCCCCGTGGATTGCACTTGCCTCTCCATCCCTCTACCTGTTCTTCCACCCCCCTGCAGATTGCATCTGCCTCCCATTCCCCTGCACATCTTGCCTGATGCCCCATCCCTCCAGCAGACTGCACCTGCCACCCCATCCCTTCATGGACCCCTGTTCCCCTCAAGCCTGCTTGCCCCACTATACCCTTAACCCCCCTGCTAGCCTCCCCATCCCAACTTACCTTACATCAGACAGCTATTTTTAATGCAATCTAACCTCCCCCTAACTGCCCCCGAATGCTTGATTTAGCCAGATATTCTTAATGCTTGGGTCATATTTTTGGAGGTGGTCCAAAAGTCAGAAATTAGAATGTTTTGAATTTTGTTTTCAATCTGAATCAGGCCAAAAAAAAATTGAAATACTGAACTAAGGAAGTTCATAGTAGCTAAAGTTCTGAAAACTTGCTTCTTGGAAATCTGTTCTGCAACCTGAGAGCTGATTGAGTTCACAACGTGCTCTCACTACTTCAGGGTACTCTTGCCCACTCAGCAAACTGCGACGTAAAGCAGTCACTGAATCACTAATTACAGGCTGGCAAAGTTAAAAGCTGTTGTGAAACATAAAGAAACCTCGGAGTTTCAAAAAGCTTTAAACTTTTCTACAAAAGTTTTGATTTTTGTAAAACAAGACATTTCTAAAAATTAATATGCTTTCACCAAACATTTTACTTATTTTTTAACTTTTTCAATGAAATGTTTTCCCTCCAACTTTTGGATCAATTGTAGATGGACATATTTTCATCACTACCAAGTAGGTTCAAAGCAAACAGGCTGTAATTCTAATGTAGATGCACAGCACAGGAACAGCCATGGCACAGTGAGTAGTACTGCCAGCTTCCCCACACTCTTACTAACACGCCTTAACTGACACCAAGAGGGACCACCTTGGGAATCATTTTCAGTGCCATTCCAACTTTTGACCTTTTAAATGAGGTTGCAAGTAAGTGCACCAACCATGACAGTGGCTTGTCTCATATGCGCACCTGTTATCTATGCTATTATATGGCAATTACTATAATAGTGTTCTTCAGTTGCTTTGTTTGCATTGCAGCTCAAGGACAAAATTCTAATCTTTTCTAAATATTGCTGTGGAAGGCATAGCTGGTGAAAACAAATAGCAAACAGAGGCTTATACATTTTTGCAGAAGCCTCTGGGAAGTGAAACAAGCAGAATGATAATTTAATGCAGGTGATACACAACTTAAAGAGAAGTGTTTCTGACAGAGATTGAATTGAAAACTCAAGGCAGCAGCCATGTCTTCGACCTCACAGCTCACCAGCCCCAGTACAGCTGAGTCCCAAGGAGACTTCAGCCAAAACATCACCTGCAAATATGTTAGGATAGGCTTTACATTATCATTCTCAAGCTGTCTCTACACTGCAACCAGAGGTCGGACTATTGACCTACCCTAGCTGGCTCTAATCTAGCTAGAAAGATAACCACTTAGCAGTGCAAGCTTCAGTGTGGGCTGTACAGATCGCCTAATCTTATTCAATGGCTGAGCCCACACTGCTGCGGCTTCACTGTTTGGTTACAACTGCCTACATCAGTGGTGCTCAGTCTTTTGGCTCCGCTAGCCAGATGAGTGGCACAGAGTCCGTCTGCCAGATTGGGCTATCGGCGGGCTGGATCAAGCTCTGGGGCTCAGCACCAACCCCTCCCAGCCTTGCACACCACGACTGGGCCCTGGGAGCCCAGTGCCACCTCCCCCCACCCTCTGTGCACCAGGATTGGGTCCCAGGAGACTGGCACCACCCCGTTGTGCCAGGATTGTGTCTCAAAAACACAGCACCACCCCCTCCTGCCCCCTTGTGCTGGGATTGCTCTGTGCACTGGGATCAAGCTCTGGATCCAGTATGTAGGGCTCAGGGCTCCCCATGGATCTGGAGATTTTGTAGCAGGGGAGCAGAGGCACTGCTCTCCTGCCACCAAATTTGTGGACCTATAGGAAGCCTCACAGACTAGATCAGTGGTTCTCAATCTTTTTTGTACCAGGACCCATTTGTAAGCATCAATGGCCAGTTCTGACCCAATGCCCTCCATCCCCAGGCCCCAGCCCCACATTGCATGGCACAGGGGTGGATATATGGGGTGAGAGCAGTGCGGGACACGGGAGGGGGTGGGCAGCCCCTTGCAGGCTGGAACTCTGTCAAAAGCCATGATTTCCCACGTTTTTAAGGAAAAGTCATTTTTTTAAGTTTGTTGATCCAGTTTTAGTTTGTTCATAACCCTTTCATATATTCTTGTGGCCCTGTGGCAGAAAACCTTTGGTGCCTGCCACTTTAAGGGCTAAGAGCAGCCAGCAGGTACAGTCACATGACTGTAGGAGAGCCATATGATCAAAGGAGAGGGCTAAGTGGCCTCCATTTTAGCTCAGGCTCTCAGGGCTGAGCTAGCAGTTGCTGCAAGCAGCCGCGGCAGCAACACCACCTGGCTGGAGCTGCTCAGAACATCCTTGGAGGTAAGAGCAGAAGCTACGGGGATGGCAGAAGGCTCCTGGTCTTACATATGACCGAAAACTACACCCTGCTGGGGAAGGATGGCCTGGCGGGACTGCCTGAGGTGGGCTAGTTCCCCAGAAATGCCAGGCCAGTTGCCTCCCAAGTGAAAGGCGGGTAGGGGTGCCTTATAACCCCAGCTCCCACTAGCCAGTGGATATTTTAAGATCAGGACATGAGATCAGAATATGTGCAGACACCTGAGCCTGTGGGGTGTAAGTCCCTGAGCCCCAGTGAGGGGGCATGAGTTGGCCCCAGTGAGGGGCAGAAGAGTGTACAGAGGCCCACACAGAGTAGGGTGCATGATGGCGGTGTGTGTGGGTATAAAGTAGGGCCATGCAAAGCTTCAGTAGCTGATTTGATTCGGAGGAGATTTGGCCCAATTTGGGGACTGAATCTCCAAATCCAAATTGAATCAGCAGACCAATTAAAAACTTTGAATTGATTCAAGGCATCCGAATTGATTTGGAAAAGATTTGGTGATTTGGCCATAAACTAAACAGGCAGCTGACACAGCTACGGGGGTGTGGGACTTAGAGAGGGGGGCAGCGGGGTGTGGGCACAGCAACCCCAGGAGTGGGGTGGGAGGGCAAGATGCAGGCGCAGCTTGCTCAGGGCAGAAGGGGGCAAGTGGCAGTAGGGCACAGCTCCCATTCCCAGCACTGCCGTGCCTACATCCCCTGCTCCCCCGCACTGGCTGGCAAGCAGTGGCAGAGCCCCCACTCCCCGCAGAGTCCCCACTTCTGCATGGCAAAGCCCCCGGTCCCAGCACTGCTATACCAACATCAGCGCTGGGAGCGAGGACTCTGCCCTGCCACCACTTGCCAGCTGGCACGGGGGCGGGGGGGACATGGCATGCAGGCACAGCAGCACTGGGAGCAGGGGATATGCCCTGCTGCCACTTGCCCTCCTCCTCCTGGAGTGAGCTGCGCCTGCATTGTGCCTCCCCCTGCCCCCGCCTTGCGCCAACTGGACAACTGGCAGCAGGACAGAGCCCCTGCTTCCAGAGCTGCTGCACTGGCATCCCATGCCCCCCTCCCCCCTCCCTGAGTACTGTCTGATTTGGCTGAATTGAATTGGGACAGTGATTGAAGTCTCCGAATTGAATCACTGTCCTCCGAATTGGCTGGATCCAAAGCAAATACTTGCCACTGCGCACAGGCCTAGTGTAGAGTAGGGTCTGCAGAGGCGGACCTAAAGGGCTGCACTGGGCGTGTGCACAGTAGGGTTGCTTGGGCAACCTGAAAGGCTGCACAGGGGCCAACCCAACTGGAATGAGAACTTGGATGAGTTGCTTGGTGAGGGGCTGTAGGCGGAGCTCAGCCCAGTGTGAGGCATAAGGCCGGTGCCGTGTAGAGTAGGGTTGATCAAGCAACCTGAAGGGCTGCATGGGGACCAGCCAGAGTGCAAGAAGGTAAGCCTGATGGCCCAAGCTAGCTGCTCATGGAGCAGTGTGAGTTGAGAGTGACTCAGTGAGGGGAAGAGTGAATAAGGACCTGTGAGAGGGGGCAGAGTGCGAAAGTAGAATGTGAGAGGCCCAGCAACAGGCAGAGTTTGGCCCGACTTTAGGCTGGAGTTATAAATGACTTATGATGCCATCTGTGAGGCATGGGACACGATGTACGGTAGGTTAGAGTGGTGTATATTGCCCCAGGCATCAGGGCGTTAAATGGGCAGCCTCCCGCATATTTACATCAAGTGTATTAACCATCAAGTCATGGCAGGTGAGACAGGGCAGACTGCCCTACACAGAGGGACAGGCCGATATTAAGACCTGGTCCCGATGGGCCCCCTCTCACAGACCCACTTTTGGATCATGATGCATAGGTTGAGAAATGCTGAGCTAGATGACAGTGCCATGGGCTGGAGGTTGAGCACCCCTGGAGTTTACATTCATTGCTACACAGCTCAGATTGCAGTGCAGACATACCCTCGGAAAAACCCACTGAGAGGTATGGCTGCCCAAGATATAGTCAACTGCCAGTGAGTGCAAATTAGCGGTGCTCTATAGTCAGGGGGTCATGTGGCTGCATCAGCTGGGTGCGCTGCATTCAAGTCTTTCAACAACAGAAGAATGAAAACTTCAAAATGTAAGAAAATGTGATAGTAAAACTGTACTGACTGGAAGGGAGATTAAGGGCACTCTCCCAGCATCCTTCTGCAAGACAAATACAGGCAGAAAGAGAGGCTGTTGGAAACAGTGCAAACTGCATTGGGTTCCTTTCTGCTTTTATGGAATCAGTGGCTTTGATGCCATTACATTCAGTTTTGTTGTTTCTACAATTAACTTCATGATCATGAGAAAGAATATTAAAGAAATGTAGATATCAAGGGCTACAGTGTGCCTTAAGGATGCAGCTATGTATTGGTGACACTGATAAGGAAGGAGACTTTGGGAAGCAGGCGTTCTGTAAAGGAATCAGTCTTGTACTCCCCCCTGCTGTGGCTAGCAGGCTCTCCTGGGTACCCTCAGGGGAGGAAGTCACTGCTGACAGAACACAGCAATGGCTTTGCTGTGCAGCAGGACTCTCATCAAAGAAACACGTAGAATATGCATAGCACTCCTTGACCCTACCCTCACTCCCGCCTTTGCAGACCCACACCATTTCAGTCAGCAATACAAACAATATTCACCAGTGCTAGGGACAGACATTCAAAAAGCCTGAATTGATTCTATCTTTGCAGGCTAGTCTAACCTGCCTAGGGTGAACCAGTTTGAAAATGCACAGACATTCCCTCTGGACTGAGGAAATGCAGGCACATGCCTGCAGTGGCTCAGGCTAGAAGATGGGGGGGCGCTAAAGCAGCCCTCCCTTCCCTTCCACATTGCTGGGCTGAGGTGGGGGTATGACCAGGCCCTGGCAGGATGTTCTGATTAGGGAAGGGTTTAAACCCCCACCCTGCCTGCACTGTCTCAGGCTTTTCCCCATTCACTTCTCTAGGGGAGGAGTGTTCCCAGCTCCCAGCCCCGGGCTAGCACTGAGGCAAATGGGGACAGGGTGTGTGCAGTGCATTCATCTGTTGATGATACTGAGCTTTTCAATCTCCCTCTCCCTGCTACTTCATACTGTCTGCAAACCTGACGGGGTGGGGAGCCAGCAGGGAGCTGATAACACACCTTCTAGCAGCCCATCAAGACAACAAAAGCCTCTCTCATTAGTTCAAGCTCTTCTTAAACAGCCTTTTCCAAGGAAGAAATGCAGGGACATTACCAGCTAACCTGTTAATTAGCCCCAAAAAGCCCTAAGTCCTGTCTGCCTTTGTCCTGTCCCAGTGAAATTACACACACACACACACACACACCTCTCAGCTTTAGATAGCATAGCGCATGCCTAGGGTCCATGGGAATGGGGTCCATGCTCTGGGAGCAGGGAGGGAGGGGACAGAGGGATCCCAGCTTGAGCAGTAAATGGCGAGGGGGGGTGGGGCACTTATACCATAAACTGGAATAAGTGATCAGAAACTGGTTCAAATCTGTAACACAAGAGAAGTTCAGGCATGTGGGGTGTCTAGACACATGCTCCAGGGTGGAGGTGGGGCACTTTAATTAGAGTGGCTCTGAGAGCTGCTCTTTTTAAAGTGCCAGCAGCGTCATGTATATTCAGCATCCCGTGCTTCAAAACGGTGGCGGGGGCACTTGAACTAAAGTTTGTTCAATGAGCTTTAGTTCAAGTGCTCCTGCCACCATTTTGAAGTGCAGGGATGCTGAAAATACATGACATGGAGGCTGCTGGAGCACATTAACTAACACGTTCCAGCAGACTTGGTTAATTGAGTCTGCTCTGATGCATGCTAATTAGCATGTGTTGGAGCAGGTGTCTGGCACGTATATAGGAGCCCATAAACCACTTTCAAAAGGGCCAAAACTGGTTCAAGAGAAACCTGGATGGATGCAGTATCAAACTTAACTGATTCTGGTTAATCAGTTTATTTAACTTCTGTCCTAGATCCCCTCCAGATTCAAGTTAACTTACAGTCCTCCTGTCAGGGTGTCTGGTTATGGAGTTGGAAGATCCAAGCTCCTTGTGCAGCCCTTGGGCTGGAGGGTCAGATTGCCTTACAGAGGGCCAGTTCCAATCCGGCTGCCCTGCCCAGCCTCCTTGCCGGCCGGCAGCTTCTCTTTGACAGCTGTGTCTGCCAGGTCTGCTGCCTGGCAAACTGCAAATCAAGAAGAATATGAGGGGCCTCTGCTGGGTCGGCTGCTTCTGGTTCCCCAAGCCTTCTGGCTTCTGGGTTCTCACTCTTCCCCGAGTGTCTGCATTCGGGGTTTTCAGTGCTGGTACCAGGCTCCCTCCTCCAATCTGCAGGGAGTATCAGCTAGAAAAACTTCACTCTGGTGCAGCTTCCAGCTGCGATGGAGCAGGGCTCACAGGTAGGAGAGTCTCTTGGCCCGCCACTTCTCCTGCCAGCTTGGGTTGCTCCTTCACTCCCTCACACCCCCAACATCTCATTATGCTTTGCACCTTCCCTGCACTCCTCTCCCCCTTTGCAGGGTGGGTGGGCTAGCCTTAGCCCAGCTGTTCCAGTTGAGAAGAGAGGTGTGCTCTAGAGCCACTGCAGGCATGTGGCTGCATTTCTGGAATCAAAAGTGAATGCCTGTTCACTTGCTTCTTGGTTCAATCTACACAGTTTAGACTAATCTGCGAAGACTGAATTGATTCAGCCTTGGGATTTTTGACTGTCTGTACTTAATCCAATTGTTTACAGCCTGAAGAATTTAGCTGTTAGCCATGTATAAAAACCAATTACTTGTCCACTAGAAAGTCAAGCAGCAATTCAGTTTAATTTCCTTCTCTTGACTATTAATAATTAGCACTTACATATCTTTTCATATCTTCATGGTGTGGTACATACCTTTACAATTCTGTGAAGTAGTTATCATTAAAAATGTATTAATTGATATTGTTCTTGCTATGATGGACTTCTCTCAGAGCTGTTCAGTCTTGCCCTGTGCTCAGTAAGAGAGCTTGGCTCTTAAATAGCCCCGTTTTTGGATACTTAAAAGTATCTGGGAAAAAGTAAGTATCATTAGCTATGTTTTACCGTTGGGAAACTGAGGCACAGAGTGGTGAGGTGACTTGCCTATTGACATACAGCAATTTAATGTCAGAGCTAGGGACTCAGGTCTGTTTCACTGAAAGGTGCTAATGGTGGCCATTGGAAGGCTGTAGGTCATGATCCAATGGCAGGCACAGACCTTATTAAGGCTATGGGCAGTGCCGGATTTAAGCTTAAACTACTTAAGCTACAGCTTAGGGCCTCACAATATGAGGGGCCTCTAAATAAGAAAAAAAATGGACATTTTCATTCTAATATGACAAAAATATACATGTATATGGCTCCACAGTTATTATTCATATTGAGTTCATACATTTGTGCAGAAATAACAATAATTCACCTTAACATTTAATAAAAATCCATTTTCATGGATTTCGTGGATTATTTTATTGTATAAGGCCTCTTAAACTGGACATGGCTTAGGGCCTCAGCATGTCATAATCCGGCACTGGCTATGGGTACATTAGTTGTCTTTTTAGAGGCTCGTGGAGGCAGCAGTTAAGCTCCCTAAAGCCATGAAGACTGCATACTGCGAGAGCCACTGCCCAAGGTAACCAGCCATATGAAAGGCAGCGGCATACCAATGGAGGGGGCATGCGCCCAGGTGCTGGCCTGGGGTGGGGGGTGCTGGCTGGGTCCTACTCAGTCCCCGGTGGCACTTCTGGTTTTGCTGCCAGCATTTCTGGGCTCAGTCATCGGCTGCCGCCCACCTGCTCCCCGCTCACCAATCGGTGGCTGTGGAATACCCTCCCGCTCAGTGATGGGGGGGTGCAGATGCAAGCATGAAAGGTCTGGGCTGAACTATGTGCTTTGAGGGGTTTTCTCCAGTTACAGATGCAGAGGCTACACTATTGTTTTCCAAGCCATGAAGTGAGGATTAAAAGAAATTGTTAGTATGACTCCAAGAGAAAATGGACACACTCTAGAGTCTCTGGTAGAGTGCTAGGCGGAACTAGGAGATTTCTGAGTGAGGAAACTGCCTGCTTTTATTTGTTTCTATTGCATCTCAGGAAACAGGGGCTGGTGTACATGTGAACTGCAAATCAAGAAGATTATACCAAAGGATATGTAGAGGCAGTTATAGAGTTCGCATGTGTCCACAGTTATCAGAAAGGATCAGACCGTGTTTCAGGGGAGATGACAAGGAAGGAGTGTTCAGAAAGGGTTCTCTGCTTGCACGGTGTGACGGCGGCGTGCTGCCGTCACGGGCGCAAGGAGGGGTGAGGAAAGGGTGTGGGGCAGACAAAACCCCGGAACAGAACCCCGGAGGGGGTAACTTACCTCCGGGAGACCCGGTGGTGCCGGAGACAAGACCGCGGCGGCAG